>NW_011948415.1:7159761-7194262 GCF_000503995.2 Ceratosolen solmsi marchali
CCATCCCCCCCCAACCCCCCTCCACGCCCCACCGCACTCGACGCCCCCGGGGTTCACAGCCTCCCCACCGCCGACACCGCGCCGCTGCCGCCACCGCCACCACCACCGCCACCGCCGCCGCCGACCCTTGCAGCCCCTCGTGCTCGGCTCCTGCGCCTTCTTTCTTCCTTCGAACGAGGAAACCGTGCCGTCGTCCTCGTCGTTACTTTTCCCCGTTAAGCCGCCCGAGAGCGTATTAAAGTGAGAGAGAAAAGAGCACGAGCCTTTCCCGATCGACATCTCCAGAATCAGCCTTTTTTATCGCTCGACCCGTGCCCGAATTCTTTCCCCGCGCTTTTTATTTGATCGCTTTCGTCAACCCCCGCCCCACCCCACCTGACCCTAACCATCTACCACCGTTCGCTCTTTATGACCCTTTTCATCTTATCTCCTATCATTACTTTTACGTCGGCGAGAACCCATCGGGCCAAACTATTACCTCATAACGTGTCGGATTCACCAGAGATTTTTCCTCGACCGTCGTCGACTTTTTGCCCAGCACCAGCTATCGGACTACCGTATGCCTTATGCTTTATAGACTTTTAGTGGATAAATCCACTCCACCCAACCACGCGCGATTCAAGTCGATATCAATAACTCGAATGTCCCTCATTACCCTGACCTATCAATATCAATAGTATCAATCAAGTAGCAATCATAGATGGCGCAACACCTCTATAATTATCCATACGCATTATTGCATACATAGGAACCGCATTAACGCAAATTGTATAATGTCAGTGCCCGCATAACTGTTTGCAAAGCGAAGTCGCCGATTCTACCACGGATCTACCGTTTTAACACGCGTTACTTATTATTATTATTTACATTTATTATTTTCTATTTATTACGGCTGTTGTCTATAATAATAATAATAATAATAATAATAATAATAATAATAATAATAATAATAATAATAATAATAATGATAATAATAATAATAATAATAATAACAATAATGATAATGATAATAATGATAATGATAATAATAATAATAATAATAATAATAATAATAGTAATATTATTATAATTTTTACGCCTACTCCCCTACTCAAACTCTCCCAGTCCTGTACTTCCGACATTCCCAAAATCCTGAGATGAAAATCGCTCTTGCCGCTTACCCTCGAGTTTGTTCAATCTCTCCTTCTCTCTCTCTCTCTCTCTCTCTCTCTCTCTCTCTCTCTCTCTTATAAGCAGCTCATTCACTGAACTATAACGTAAAGAACACCTCACATGATATTCGACTTTTCCCTTCTCTTTAAATTAAAGGTATATCGTCATCTAATTAGGACTGTATACAAAATAGTTTGTAATACTGTGGAAAAATATTACATTTATAATTAATTGAAGAGAAACAGCTGCTATTGTTGCGTGTCCGTAGCTCGATGATTTCATTTTATGCACTAGAATTTTCGAATTGTATTAATGTAGGTGGTGCATCTCTTAAAATGATTTAATTCTTTTTTTTATAATAATTGTACATAATAAATACATTGAATAATACATTTATAATTTAATATTTCAATAAGAAACATTTACAGTATTCATAGTATCATCTGCATTTTATGAATAAAAAAAAATTTATTTACTTAATAATTTACTAGTATTTTGTTAAATTAAAAAAAAATATTATTGCGTTCATAGTTTCTAGAATTATCAACTATCCATGCAATCTTTTTATCAACCAATAACATTTATAAATACTCTAATATAGAGTAAGTAACACATTACTTTCCTACGCTGTTAATCGTAATGTTAAAATGTTTTATTAATTTTCTAATTCGTCTAATAACCAGTAGAATTTGCGACATTTATTAATTATGTAAAAAAATTTTTTGACTATTTTGAAAATGTGTAAATCCGAACATTCATTATAGATAAATCAAATCGTATTTAACGAGTACTTATTAATTGTAATTAAATTTATTATATAAGTAGTTTGTATCTTTAAATGCATATATACAGATAAAGTAAGGCCACACTTAATTATTAAAGTAAATATCAATGAATCATCGTTATCTACATATTTATCTTTTATATACTTCAATCACACACATAAAAATTCATTTACTTTCATTTTATATCATTATTCAAATAAAAACATAAAAAAATATATTAATTTACAGTTAAGTTAAAAAAATTATTTTTATAATTAACTAATTTATTATTTTATTACTATATATTCTGCTATTTAAAAAAAAATGTTAAAAAAAACATCAATACAAGAGGCATAAAATGTGAAAAGAAACTATAATATATATATACATATTTTTTTTTATGCCTCTTGTATTGATGTTTTTTTTTAACATTTTTTTTTTTAATAGCAGAATATATACTAATAATATATATTCTGGCAAATAATCAACATAATCTTTAAAAACTTAATAGTACGATAGAAGGACTGACACATTTATAAAGTTTCAATTACAATTCTCTAAAAACCTTGTTGAAATTGAGTTTGAACCGTTAAGGGCATAAATTTATTGCAATTTTTGCACTAACGTTACAAAGTATTTTACGAACGAAACATGGATTCTTATAAAAAAGATTCGTATTATTTAAATTAATTTTGATTTAGATACCAACTGTATCTAAAACTATTGTTTATAACACTAGAATTAATCAAAATAGCTTAGATATTTTATGCATAATAATTGATTACTAATCTATCCAAGGTCGTATTTTTATTAAACACGTAAAATTCTCTATTTACTGTAGATATGAAATTTCCATTTTAATATCTACTATTATATAAGTAATTGGTTTTCCGACAGCTCAAGCAAATTCAAAATACTGTTAAACTTAAATTATTTCATACGGAATACATTAAAATAAGAAGCACATGCGTACGCGCCTGTCATGGTAAAGATAAGACGGTTCGTCATCTCAGTAATATTTTTCATTTAAAACTCGTTATTCTGTGATCAGCGATGTGGGTGAAAATATGCAGCCACCCGTGCCCGTATGCATATGTACATTAGCGAAAGTAAAAATTGAGTCATGTAATCATCCAGATGCAGCAGGTTATTTAATCAAATATTTAATTAAAATTTTTCGTCGATGCCCGTTTCGACAGCTTTCCAACATTTATTAGTAGAAGTAGAATTTCTATTCTATTATTTTTTTATTTATTTTCTTTTTATTAATTTTATTATTATTATTATTATTATTATCATTACTATTATTTTTTTTTGTATTAATTTCTATTAATCCTAACATTCCAATCCTAAGCATTCATAAATTATTTTAATATTTATGATATTAAGAAATTATTTATCTTTTAAAATACTAATTAGAAATACAACATAAAGATACTTGAAGACAAATGTCTTAGTAGCTATTTCGTTACATCGAACTATAAGAAAAAAATTTTCATTTAATGAAATATGTTGCATGCCAGCTGTGAAGCCCTCCAAAATACAAAGGGACTCCCTAATCTCCGCTTACTATCTTGATCTATCTATGCTTATTCATTTCTCTATTTTAAAGGAATAAACACAGGGACAGTTTTTGAATTGAAATATTGAGGTACTTTTAGGTTTGGTATGTGTAAACATCTATTTTATTTAAAAGATTTAAGTGTGGCTGGATAAACATTAACAACTGCGAAATGATTTTATTATACGTAGTTAGTAGCCAAACGCAACAAGACCGGATATACTTACATTAGGCACATTCATATTAACATCAATATAACCGACATCCATAGGATCCCTCATTTAACTATTATATTATTAACTAATTATACATTTTTCGATTGTCATTAAGTAATTTTTATAGCCATCGGCTACAAGCATTATACATTATAATTTATAATTATGAAGACGGATTATTGACAATTATAAAATTTTATGTACGGATAATATGAAAGGAAATATTAAAAAAAAAAAAAAATCGGTACTAATATTTCATTATGATAAAGAAAAATGTAACTTAAAAGTCGACTGACGCTGATAATGTCTATTAGATTTAATCCTTATTAAATGTATAACGTGAATCCATTCATTTAATCAAATAATCTGAAAGTTGATAATTTTTTCTGTTTTAATCGTTTCAATAATAAAAATAAGTTACGAAATATATATGAATAATTTTTGTGTACGTAATGTTACGATGTGAATAAGCAACTCATCTCTCCTTTCAATTATTAAGAAATTCGTGCGGTTTTTTAATAAGAATAAATAAAAATTGTTTAACAAAAATAAGCGAGCTGTCATTAATTTAAATTAGAAGTGTTTAGTTTACTCTTATTATTTTGTAAATGTGTAGTCCAGATTAATCAGTCAGTAATTACTTTATGAAGTGACTATGACTTCTAAATAAAAGTTGGGCAATTAGGTTGGAACTAAAATATTTAATATATAATACGCGCATTCTTTATTTTAAACGATCTCAAAATTGTAAATCTACAATAAAAATTTTGAATCATTATTTCAAATTCAATTTAAAACGTTTAACTTTTATATTTTGAGACGATAAAGTAAAAGATTTTAAAATACGTCTTATACACACATTATACAGTACATTATGTAATACATTTTACCCAAAAGTGTTGGAGCTCATGATCAAAGAGAAAATTTTTTTATAATTAACAAATTAAGATAACTATATGGAGGTTGTAAACGTTTTATTTAATAATAAGGTAAATCTTATAAAATGATTGAATTTTCAAGAATGGATTTGAAAAATGTTAATGTATTTACATCGTGTCAAGGTTTTGCTTAAATCCACACCAGGTAATATGATTACACGTCGTCAGTCATAAAATAGAATACAAATAAGTGCAATTATGATTGATATCGTTGTTAAAATCTATGTTATGAATATAAGTATGCAGTTGAAAATGTTTTGATATGACATAATGATTTAATGTTTAGAAATTTTCTATTACATTTTTGACACATTATTTTGCAAGCGATTGCCAAGCTCAATAGTCTGTTGGCAGAGATCATTAATTTAAGAGAATTAGCATTGATTATTCAATTAATTTTATGATAAGGTTGTGTAATGTACTAAATTTTAAAAATTCCATTATCTTTTTAAAATCACGCCTAAAGTTTTCGTAGCAGTGCTATCGCAATCTTTTCTAGAAATGCCGCAGTAACAACATTTTTATCATCGCTTGTTAATTTTCATGCCCTAGTTCATTAAGAAACGAAACTGTCTAATTATACATTACAAGCACAATAAATTCGTTCAATTCGCCAATGAAACTTCATTTTACGCTTCAATTTTATCAAAGCTATTTTTCTCATCATCTTCTATAACGGATTTCAAAATAAATTGAATTTATTAACAATTTCTTCCCGTAGAAGGACTATGTAAAAAAAGGCCTTCTTCATTCCATTAGGATAATGACAGACAAATGATTAATGATTCGTGATTGTTTTTTTTTATACTTCTCTATTAATAAATTAAATTTAATATTTATTTAATTTAATAAATTCACTCGAGTTTGCATATCGTTAATCCAACGTATTATTTACATAGATGCGGCTATAATCAGAGATTTAATTTGTATTTAAGAATTGTGGTGTACGGAGATCAATAGCTTCGAGATCCAAATTGAACGTGAAAAAAATTTGTTGCTTATTTTATTAACGTATTATTGAGATATTTTTAAAGCTAATTGAGATCAAACGACCAAAGCTCTACACAGCCAACGTTACATAAATATAACTTTTCCTTTCATTTCATCCATTATATTAACGTTAATTTCTATGCTCTCGCGTTTAGGTGATAATTGATTGTGAAAATCTCAAGTGAAAGCCCGTAATTTGCCTAAGTTCAAGTTTCAACGTACGGACGAGTGCTTTCAGAGGCAAGTAATGGCAAGTAATGGCAACCAACGGTATTGAATATCAAATTCGAAACTATTCATAAGAGACATTCTCGAATTCTAAACAATTCACTTCGTCGTACCGGCAACCCGAGGCAACAGCAGCTGCTACCAGTGTAAGTTTTTTTATACTCGTAAAAGCGTATGGTAGTCTAGTCGCACGTGAGGCCGTCCGTCCAGTCCAATAATACGATCAGTACCCAGCAAAACCACTGCCGCTTTATTATTTACTTATAAATGACCTGAGCGGCAGCGATTTAAACGAGTCTCCATCGACGCGCCATCTATGCTTATTTTACCAATTTTCGATGATACAAAATACAAATTGTCATAATTGTTTTCTTAGTGATCATCGATGCGTTATGTTACGTTAAGCCTTCGTGAGCTTTAGATTCGCGTCTTATACGATATACCTCGTAAGAGTAAGTGAAATCGAAGGTCTTGGATTAATTTTTTCTTAAATAACTAATTTACGCATCCTTGTAACCTCCTAAGATGAACTGTATTTAGTAGAGTGCCTTTGTTTATATACAACCGCGGAGACTATACTTACTTTATTTTCTTAATATATATTAATGAATTAAATAATTGTATAAGCATTAGGAGACAGCGAGAGAGAGAGAGAGAGAGAGAGAGAGAGAGAGATAGGGAGAGATACTTCGTTAATCGAAAAATAATTACTTTCAGTGAATAAAAAGGAATGCGTGATGCACGAATTGTACGATATATTAGAGAAATTGAGATATCCAGAGATAGCACGGATATGTTTTGAAGAATTTGAAAATGCAATTCTCACAGGACCTAAACGAATTAGCTTGTTGCAATGGTTGCTTCAAAACAGTCCAGGATTTAACAATTTGTCTTTGAACAAATTAAAGGATCAAACCCTAGAGGGTACGTGCGCGCTTATTTATTTTTTGGTATAATGTTAGTTTTATAGTTTTGTACTTATAACATTTTTGTAATTCGCTTAATTTAGATAAGCTACTCAGGTGTTATTCACAAATAGGACTGTGCAGCGACATCAATATCTTACAAGTATGTAATTTTCATTGTATAACATAAAATTATAACATAAAAATTTCATTGCCTTGTGTTGTTTCTTGTATAATTCAGGGAAAATGTGATATCGATAAACAATTACATTTCTTTGCTTTATTGGTGTTATTTATAAAAAATATATACATGCAAACTACTGAAGAGAAAAAGCAAATCGCAAATATCTCATTGAAAGTAAGTTTTTATATTGTTTTGTATTTCTCAGTAATAAATGAATAATGGCTTTTACCTTTTTTATCAATTATAGGAAAATATCGAAATTATAAATAAGTATTCTAATAACGAATCATTAAATATAAATGGAGAAAGTGAACTAAATTCTATTGATGTAAATGAAGAAGTAGACTCACAAAAAGCTCTAACAAACGAACAGTCTCTTGAAAAATCTAACTTGGACAAATTAAATAACGATATCGAGGTTAAACGTTACAATTAGCTTACATATTTTAAATACAATATGAATGAAAATCTAACTTTAAAATTGAATTTTCAGGATGAGTTAAGTGAATTAAGCGAGCTTAAGATCGATAATTATGAGCCAGTGTTACAAAGGTTTAACGCAGCTTTCAAAGAACTAGCATTTTCTAAAACTCAAAATGCTCATTCAAATTCATTCTTAGAAGTTTATAATGATTTATGTACCGATATAAAAAATATTCACTTTACTATTTTAACTATTAACAAGGTTCGTAATTGATTAAAATTTATTACATACCGCATTAAGTTCCACTAGCTAATTTAAATTTTTTTTATTTAGACTTTAAGAAATGAAGATAAAATGAAAAATCAACAATTACCAGAGATTCTAAATCAAAAATCAAAAATAATCAATCCTTTAACTGTAGCGATCAAAAATAATCTCGTTCTAAATGAACAAGCTCAAAATATGCTTAATAAAAATTTATGATAATTTTTATTATTATATTTGCTTTTTTTTGTAAATTAATTTGTATAAAGTAATTAATTATTATCCTTATAATACAGTAATAATGATTTAATATAATAAATAATTTTCATTTTCACGTTTTTGATATTTATTTCAATTGAACCAAAATACATCTACTTAAGACCTTGGGCGTTCCTTCTTTTCCTTATAAAGAGCAAGTAGCGAGACATTCGCAACTTTAACAACCTTGAACCTTACTCCAGGAATATCACCAACGGCATGACCTTTACGACCAAATCCTGCTACCAAAACTTCATCGTTTTCTTCAATACAATTAAGACAACCGTCTCGAGGTACGAATGCTGTAATTTTCTTTCCATTCTTTATCAACTGTACCCTGACACATTTTCGAATGGCGGAGTTTGGTTGCTTGGCTTCTACACCTCTGTTAAACAAATGCCTTTACATACTTTTGCATTCTTTATAAAAGATTTATACGTTAAGTTAATACCAACTTACACTTTTTCTAAAACGATGCCTTTCGCGTGAGATGCACCACCAAAGGGATTAGCCTTCCACCTCGTACCAAGATGGGCTTTTTTGTAGTCTTTATCGTTCCATCGTTGATCACGTCTATGATTGACGTGCTTACGAGCTGTACGTAGACCGCGAGGTTTACCTAAAATAATAAATCAATTGTCAGAAGTTATATATTTATAACCTCAAAATTTCGTGCAAAGTTCAACAATTTTTTAATACTTAAAACGTGTACAAAATAAAATTATACATTAAAACAGAAGGTTCGCAAAGGTTTAGCGTATTAATTAATAACGTGAAAAAAATATATTTTTATGTTAATGAAACTACGATTTACTTTATTAGCAACATTCGGCTGTTGTAAATGTACATATATTGCTTAATCTAAATATTTATTATAATTAAAAATAAAAAGAAAATGTATAAGTAGAATTGTAAACGATTATCACTTCCGGCATTAATGGCATAACCACGTTTTAAGTTTCCTCTTCTTCTTTTTTTACATGAACTAATTAATACGCATAACCGTGAACGTCGTTAGAATAATAAAAACGAACTCGACATATATTTGAAAACAGCAAGTGAAAATCTTTATTTTTTTGTTAATAAACATAATACTGTCAAAATTAATAAAATAACAAGCGTACCCATGTTGTCCGATCTACAAAACAACCGGAAGAGATCAGGCAGCCATCAACGAAAGAAACGAAAGACACTAACCAATATTCCTAAAATTACAATTACAATAAGGTGGTAATACAGTGCTTAATGAATTTTCATGTTGGTAGTCTATGCAAAACAACATCTGTAGGAATACGTACCTTATAAACTTACTAGATACATGAAATAATCATATGTTGTTTGAATGTAAAAACGTCTTCAACTATTATGAATGATAACATATAAAATATCTAATGAATATAGAATTTTTTAGGAGAAAATTTAAAAGCACTAACAACCTTCTCTAACTCTCGTTATGCATATATAAATTTATTTATTTATTGATATATTTAAGTTTTAATTAGGAAAAGGCTAAATGCATTAAATCTATAAAGATTCAAGAAAATTTAAAACCACTGACAAGCCTCTCTCTCTCTCTCTCTCTCTCTCTCTCTCTCTCTCTCTCTCTCTCTCTCTCTCTCTCGTTCGATTTATATATATATATATATAAATTTATTTACACACAATAGAGATCATTTGATACTTAAATATAAAAGGTTACGTACTTTTCTGTTCATGGAAAAGTTGTAATTTTTTAATTAGATTCATAGTGATACATGATTTTATTTAAAAACTACTAATGTAATTCGGTTATTTATTTTATCATTTGTTAATGACAAAAAATGTTTATTTTAATATTCGAATTTATTATTTATGAAAATGCCAGTTCAATGTAACAAATGTAAAATATCAAAAATCATATATTTTTAATTTAATATAACAATTAAATGCATAATTATTTCTATACCTATTTATTTCTCTTTCAATTAAAAGCAAATTTTGAAAAAAATTATATTATCAATTTACAAATAAGTTTTAATGATTAGTTAAATAAATGTATGCGTAATAATGGTTTCTTAATTAAATAATTTGAAGCGATTCCTTGCTTGTCAACTAAGAGCATAGGTATGTATATAACCTATTTAATTCAAAATTACACTGCTGGTTCCAATATCATTGAATTGATTTTGCAATTTTAAATGGTACTAATTTAGCTCATTGGACAATTTTGTATATTTAATATACAGGGCATTCTTATACTTTAAACAAGGAACATTAATTTATCAACGATGAATTGTCAAAACCATAATGAATTTCAGTTAAATGACTTATTAACAATTGTAAATAAAATGTTTGAAAAGTCATTTGTTATTAATGACGATCACAAATACACACTTCCAAAGCCTGAATCAATGTTTGTTGAACAGCACTGGAAAATAGAAGAATTACAAAAAATCAAAACAGATTTAAACGAAATTAAGTCAAAATTAAATAACTATTGCTATTCTGACTGGCATGTACACACCGCTAAAAGAAATAAAGCAAAAAATATTCAATTCTACATACAGCGACATTTCCATCTTGAATTTGTCACACAAGCTTGGTGTAAATTTCATGAAATTATATCCAAATATCCATTGATTCGATCTGAAAGTATTTTAAGAAATAATAATAAATTTGTTTCGTTACATTTATGCGAAGCTCCAGGTGCATTTATATCATGCTTGAATCATTGGCTGAAAACAAATTTTCCACTTGTGGATTGGAATTGGTTAGCAATGACATTGAATCCATATTACGAGGGTAATTGTAATAATGAAATGATAAGTGATGATCGTTTCATAGTGAATACATTAGAAAATTGGTTTTTTGGTCATGACGGTACTGGAAATTTAATGAATATTGAAAATTTGGATGCACTTGTCGAGAAAATAAAACACAAAGGAAAAGTTGATTTAATCACAGCAGATGGTAGCGTAAATTGCGTCGATGATCCTGGTGAACAAGAAAAGATTGTAGCTAATCTTCATTTTTGTGAAGTTGTAGCTGCTGTACATATGTTGAATGTTGGAGGAAGTTTCGTATTAAAAATTTTTACTATTTTTGAACATCAATCTATTTGTTTAATTTATTTTTTATCTTGTATTTTTAAGAAAGTTCATTTTTATAAACCTGTTACCAGCAAAGAAGGAAATTCAGAAGTTTATGTAATATGTTTAGAATTTGAAGGATTAGAATTCGTAGGTCCATATTTACCTATACTTAGAACGGTCTTTGGGAAACATTCTGATACAGCAATTTTTAAAAAGAATGATATACCAGTTAGTTTCATTACGCAAATAATATCTTGTGCTCAACTTTTCAAAGATCATCAATGCCAAGTAATAGAAGATAACATTGCATCTTACAATGGTTCTACAGATGCAAATGACAACGCTATCTCAAAGAAAATTTTTGAATTAGTTGTTCATAAATTTGTATTTGCTTTTCCACTACAAATATTACCTGCCCAACTTCAAATTGTTGGAAATTCTAAATTACGTCGTATTGCATATAAATGTTGGGAATCAGAATGTCAGTCTGATTCATTCAGTGAAAGACAAAAAAAACAATTATTAAAACCAATCGATTGTTTGTTGAATTATACAAGATGCTTCATAAATGCCTCGAAACCACTTTTACAAACATTCGTTTTCAAAGTAAATATCTTCTAACATATTTTAAATATTTATGTTCTTATTTCTATTAATTTATCTTTTCTAATCAGGATTGTTTAACATTTTAGTCTAACCAGCTTCAAATCAAAACTTGTGTTACTGTAGGAAAACCATTTAAAAGAATAAACAATTCAAGATTTTGTACTGTTCAAACTGTGGATATTTTTAATCTGTTATTTGAAATAGCTGGTATGGAACAAAATGTTGAATTGTATTTACCCACTAAAGAAGATATAATGGAATATGAAATAAAAATAAAAAAATCTTTCAACGATTCATACAAAATTATACATTTTCGATTTAATGAATTATATAAAAATGATGAAATAATTACTCTTATTAAAGAGACTCTCACGAAGTTGCAAAAAGGCGATAATTTAATCTTACTTGGATTCCTTTTATTAACTCAATTTAATGTGGGCATAATTTATCTTCTGGCAAATACTTTCCATTCTGTAGAATTTAATACAAACGAAGAAGTTGGCTATTCAGTGATTTTAAAAAACTTTATAAGTGAAGACCTTATTTTACAAGAAATAGAACAAATACATAAAATTGCAAAAGACGTTAATAAAAGTAATGCAATTGTTTTTTCAATCATTTCCATAACAGAATTATATGGTAAGATTTTAGTAAAATATTTGAGTCTTTTATAAAAATGAATGTGTATAAAATAATCTTGACCTCATAAATAATGAATACAAATATTCTAGATTCTGAATTATATCCTATAATTGTAAATCTTAATAAGTGGATATCACAGTACTGTCTAAATTTCACTGACTTCGTACACAAATACAAACAATGTGCCTTTTCGCAAACATAGAAAACACTTGTTTATATACCTTTTTTTCACTCATATACAATCATAGAAAGTGGCAGTCAAATTGTATAATATTAATGAGCAAGATGACGAATCAGTTGGTTCACTGAAATATAATGTAACTAAATATGATTGTATGATGTAAATAAATGAAAGGAACTAGATTATAATTAGATTATTATTTAATATATTAATGACTATTACGAATTTTCTGAAGATATTTTATAAGTCAGTAAAGTCAAAGCAATGATGAAATTTTATTCTTATCAGACTTATAATAAATATGAAAAATCATTCATAATAGTTAAAGTTTTAAAGCTGAACCGTATATTTGACATATGAAATGGATGCAGCAGTGTAAGTTTTGAAAAATTTTAAATTTGATGTTCATATTTATTGTACATTTTTAACATTTCGTTTTAACATAATTAATCATTTTTGTGTACGTAATGTTACGATGTGAATAAGCAACTCATCTCTCCTTTCAATTATTAAGAAATTCGTGCGGTTTTTTAATAAGAATAAATAAAAATTGTTTAACAAAAATAAGCGAGCTGTCATTAATTTAAATTAGAAGTGTTTAGTTTACTCTTATTATTTTGTAAATGTGTAGTCCAGATTAATCAGTCAGTAATTACTTTATGAAGTGACTATGACTTCTAAATAAAAGTTGGGCAATTAGGTTGGAACTAAAATATTTAATATATAATACGCGCATTCTTTATTTTAAACGATCTCAAAATTGTAAATCTACAATAAAAATTTTGAATCATTATTTCAAATTCAATTTAAAACGTTTAACTTTTATATTTTGAGACGATAAAGTAAAAGATTTTAAAATACGTCTTATACACACATTATACAGTACATTATGTAATACATTTTACCCAAAAGTGTTGGAGCTCATGATCAAAGAGAAAATTTTTTTATAATTAACAAATTAAGATAACTATATGGAGGTTGTAAACGTTTTATTTAATAATAAGGTAAATCTTATAAAATGATTGAATTTTCAAGAATGGATTTGAAAAATGTTAATGTATTTACATCGTGTCAAGGTTTTGCTTAAATCCACACCAGGTAATATGATTACACGTCGTCAGTCATAAAATAGAATACAAATAAGTGCAATTATGATTGATATCGTTGTTAAAATCTATGTTATGAATATAAGTATGCAGTTGAAAATGTTTTGATATGACATAATGATTTAATGTTTAGAAATTTTCTATTACATTTTTGACACATTATTTTGCAAGCGATTGCCAAGCTCAATAGTCTGTTGGCAGAGATCATTAATTTAAGAGAATTAGCATTGATTATTCAATTAATTTTATGATAAGGTTGTGTAATGTACTAAATTTTAAAAATTCCATTATCTTTTTAAAATCACGCCTAAAGTTTTCGTAGCAGTGCTATCGCAATCTTTTCTAGAAATGCCGCAGTAACAACATTTTTATCATCGCTTGTTAATTTTCATGCCCTAGTTCATTAAGAAACGAAACTGTCTAATTATACATTACAAGCACAATAAATTCGTTCAATTCGCCAATGAAACTTCATTTTACGCTTCAATTTTATCAAAGCTATTTTTCTCATCATCTTCTATAACGGATTTCAAAATAAATTGAATTTATTAACAATTTCTTCCCGTAGAAGGACTATGTAAAAAAAGGCCTTCTTCATTCCATTAGGATAATGACAGACAAATGATTAATGATTCGTGATTGTTTTTTTTTATACTTCTCTATTAATAAATTAAATTTAATATTTATTTAATTTAATAAATTCACTCGAGTTTGCATATCGTTAATCCAACGTATTATTTACATAGATGCGGCTATAATCAGAGATTTAATTTGTATTTAAGAATTGTGGTGTACGGAGATCAATAGCTTCGAGATCCAAATTGAACGTGAAAAAAATTTGTTGCTTATTTTATTAACGTATTATTGAGATATTTTTAAAGCTAATTGAGATCAAACGACCAAAGCTCTACACAGCCAACGTTACATAAATATAACTTTTCCTTTCATTTCATCCATTATATTAACGTTAATTTCTATGCTCTCGCGTTTAGGTGATAATTGATTGTGAAAATCTCAAGTGAAAGCCCGTAATTTGCCTAAGTTCAAGTTTCAACGTACGGACGAGTGCTTTCAGAGGCAAGTAATGGCAAGTAATGGCAACCAACGGTATTGAATATCAAATTCGAAACTATTCATAAGAGACATTCTCGAATTCTAAACAATTCACTTCGTCGTACCGGCAACCCGAGGCAACAGCAGCTGCTACCAGTGTAAGTTTTTTTATACTCGTAAAAGCGTATGGTAGTCTAGTCGCACGTGAGGCCGTCCGTCCAGTCCAATAATACGATCAGTACCCAGCAAAACCACTGCCGCTTTATTATTTACTTATAAATGACCTGAGCGGCAGCGATTTAAACGAGTCTCCATCGACGCGCCATCTATGCTTATTTTACCAATTTTCGATGATACAAAATACAAATTGTCATAATTGTTTTCTTAGTGATCATCGATGCGTTATGTTACGTTAAGCCTTCGTGAGCTTTAGATTCGCGTCTTATACGATATACCTCGTAAGAGTAAGTGAAATCGAAGGTCTTGGATTAATTTTTTCTTAAATAACTAATTTACGCATCCTTGTAACCTCCTAAGATGAACTGTATTTAGTAGAGTGCCTTTGTTTATATACAACCGCGGAGACTATACTTACTTTATTTTCTTAATATATATTAATGAATTAAATAATTGTATAAGCATTAGGAGACAGCGAGAGAGAGAGAGAGAGAGAGAGAGAGAGAGAGATAGGGAGAGATACTTCGTTAATCGAAAAATAATTACTTTCAGTGAATAAAAAGGAATGCGTGATGCACGAATTGTACGATATATTAGAGAAATTGAGATATCCAGAGATAGCACGGATATGTTTTGAAGAATTTGAAAATGCAATTCTCACAGGACCTAAACGAATTAGCTTGTTGCAATGGTTGCTTCAAAACAGTCCAGGATTTAACAATTTGTCTTTGAACAAATTAAAGGATCAAACCCTAGAGGGTACGTGCGCGCTTATTTATTTTTTGGTATAATGTTAGTTTTATAGTTTTGTACTTATAACATTTTTGTAATTCGCTTAATTTAGATAAGCTACTCAGGTGTTATTCACAAATAGGACTGTGCAGCGACATCAATATCTTACAAGTATGTAATTTTCATTGTATAACATAAAATTATAACATAAAAATTTCATTGCCTTGTGTTGTTTCTTGTATAATTCAGGGAAAATGTGATATCGATAAACAATTACATTTCTTTGCTTTATTGGTGTTATTTATAAAAAATATATACATGCAAACTACTGAAGAGAAAAAGCAAATCGCAAATATCTCATTGAAAGTAAGTTTTTATATTGTTTTGTATTTCTCAGTAATAAATGAATAATGGCTTTTACCTTTTTTATCAATTATAGGAAAATATCGAAATTATAAATAAGTATTCTAATAACGAATCATTAAATATAAATGGAGAAAGTGAACTAAATTCTATTGATGTAAATGAAGAAGTAGACTCACAAAAAGCTCTAACAAACGAACAGTCTCTTGAAAAATCTAACTTGGACAAATTAAATAACGATATCGAGGTTAAACGTTACAATTAGCTTACATATTTTAAATACAATATGAATGAAAATCTAACTTTAAAATTGAATTTTCAGGATGAGTTAAGTGAATTAAGCGAGCTTAAGATCGATAATTATGAGCCAGTGTTACAAAGGTTTAACGCAGCTTTCAAAGAACTAGCATTTTCTAAAACTCAAAATGCTCATTCAAATTCATTCTTAGAAGTTTATAATGATTTATGTACCGATATAAAAAATATTCACTTTACTATTTTAACTATTAACAAGGTTCGTAATTGATTAAAATTTATTACATACCGCATTAAGTTCCACTAGCTAATTTAAATTTTTTTTATTTAGACTTTAAGAAATGAAGATAAAATGAAAAATCAACAATTACCAGAGATTCTAAATCAAAAATCAAAAATAATCAATCCTTTAACTGTAGCGATCAAAAATAATCTCGTTCTAAATGAACAAGCTCAAAATATGCTTAATAAAAATTTATGATAATTTTTATTATTATATTTGCTTTTTTTTGTAAATTAATTTGTATAAAGTAATTAATTATTATCCTTATAATACAGTAATAATGATTTAATATAATAAATAATTTTCATTTTCACGTTTTTGATATTTATTTCAATTGAACCAAAATACATCTACTTAAGACCTTGGGCGTTCCTTCTTTTCCTTATAAAGAGCAAGTAGCGAGACATTCGCAACTTTAACAACCTTGAACCTTACTCCAGGAATATCACCAACGGCATGACCTTTACGACCAAATCCTGCTACCAAAACTTCATCGTTTTCTTCAATACAATTAAGACAACCGTCTCGAGGTACGAATGCTGTAATTTTCTTTCCATTCTTTATCAACTGTACCCTGACACATTTTCGAATGGCGGAGTTTGGTTGCTTGGCTTCTACACCTCTGTTAAACAAATGCCTTTACATACTTTTGCATTCTTTATAAAAGATTTATACGTTAAGTTAATACCAACTTACACTTTTTCTAAAACGATGCCTTTCGCGTGAGATGCACCACCAAAGGGATTAGCCTTCCACCTCGTACCAAGATGGGCTTTTTTGTAGTCTTTATCGTTCCATCGTTGATCACGTCTATGATTGACGTGCTTACGAGCTGTACGTAGACCGCGAGGTTTACCTAAAATAATAAATCAATTGTCAGAAGTTATATATTTATAACCTCAAAATTTCGTGCAAAGTTCAACAATTTTTTAATACTTAAAACGTGTACAAAATAAAATTATACATTAAAACAGAAGGTTCGCAAAGGTTTAGCGTATTAATTAATAACGTGAAAAAAATATATTTTTATGTTAATGAAACTACGATTTACTTTATTAGCAACATTCGGCTGTTGTAAATGTACATATATTGCTTAATCTAAATATTTATTATAATTAAAAATAAAAAGAAAATGTATAAGTAGAATTGTAAACGATTATCACTTCCGGCATTAATGGCATAACCACGTTTTAAGTTTCCTCTTCTTCTTTTTTTACATGAACTAATTAATACGCATAACCGTGAACGTCGTTAGAATAATAAAAACGAACTCGACATATATTTGAAAACAGCAAGTGAAAATCTTTATTTTTTTGTTAATAAACATAATACTGTCAAAATTAATAAAATAACAAGCGTACCCATGTTGTCCGATCTACAAAACAACCGGAAGAGATCAGGCAGCCATCAACGAAAGAAACGAAAGACACTAACCAATATTCCTAAAATTACAATTACAATAAGGTGGTAATACAGTGCTTAATGAATTTTCATGTTGGTAGTCTATGCAAAACAACATCTGTAGGAATACGTACCTTATAAACTTACTAGATACATGAAATAATCATATGTTGTTTGAATGTAAAAACGTCTTCAACTATTATGAATGATAACATATAAAATATCTAATGAATATAGAATTTTTTAGGAGAAAATTTAAAAGCACTAACAACCTTCTCTAACTCTCGTTATGCATATATAAATTTATTTATTTATTGATATATTTAAGTTTTAATTAGGAAAAGGCTAAATGCATTAAATCTATAAAGATTCAAGAAAATTTAAAACCACTGACAAGCCTCTCTCTCTCTCTCTCTCTCTCTCTCTCTCTCTCTCTCTCTCTCTCTCTCTCTCTCTCGTTCGATTTATATATATATATATATAAATTTATTTACACACAATAGAGATCATTTGATACTTAAATATAAAAGGTTACGTACTTTTCTGTTCATGGAAAAGTTGTAATTTTTTAATTAGATTCATAGTGATACATGATTTTATTTAAAAACTACTAATGTAATTCGGTTATTTATTTTATCATTTGTTAATGACAAAAAATGTTTATTTTAATATTCGAATTTATTATTTATGAAAATGCCAGTTCAATGTAACAAATGTAAAATATCAAAAATCATATATTTTTAATTTAATATAACAATTAAATGCATAATTATTTCTATACCTATTTATTTCTCTTTCAATTAAAAGCAAATTTTGAAAAAAATTATATTATCAATTTACAAATAAGTTTTAATGATTAGTTAAATAAATGTATGCGTAATAATGGTTTCTTAATTAAATAATTTGAAGCGATTCCTTGCTTGTCAACTAAGAGCATAGGTATGTATATAACCTATTTAATTCAAAATTACACTGCTGGTTCCAATATCATTGAATTGATTTTGCAATTTTAAATGGTACTAATTTAGCTCATTGGACAATTTTGTATATTTAATATACAGGGCATTCTTATACTTTAAACAAGGAACATTAATTTATCAACGATGAATTGTCAAAACCATAATGAATTTCAGTTAAATGACTTATTAACAATTGTAAATAAAATGTTTGAAAAGTCATTTGTTATTAATGACGATCACAAATACACACTTCCAAAGCCTGAATCAATGTTTGTTGAACAGCACTGGAAAATAGAAGAATTACAAAAAATCAAAACAGATTTAAACGAAATTAAGTCAAAATTAAATAACTATTGCTATTCTGACTGGCATGTACACACCGCTAAAAGAAATAAAGCAAAAAATATTCAATTCTACATACAGCGACATTTCCATCTTGAATTTGTCACACAAGCTTGGTGTAAATTTCATGAAATTATATCCAAAAAAAACAATTATTAAAACCAATCGATTGTTTGTTGAATTATACAAGATGCTTCATAATTGTCTCGAAACCACTTTTACAATTATTCGTTTTCAAAGTAAATATCTTCTGACGTATTTTAAATATTTATGTTCTTATTTCTATTAATTTATATTTTCTAATCCGGATTGTTTAACATTTTAGTCTAACCAGCTTCAAATCAAAACTTGTGTTACTGTAGGAAAACCATTTAAAAGAATAAACAATTCAAGATTTTGTACTGTTCAAACTGTGGATATTTTTAATCTGTTATTTGAAATAGCTGGTATGGAACAAAATGTTGAATTGTATTTACCCACTAAAGAAGATATAATGGAATATGAAATAAAAATAAAAAAATCTTTCAACGATTCATACAAAATTATACATTTTCTATTTAATGAATTATATAAAAATGATGAAATAATTACTCTACTATATTTGACATTTGAAATGGATGTAGCAGTGTAAGTTTTGATAAATTTTAAATTTGATGTTGATATTTATTGTAAATATAATGATAAGATTTTATACAGCCTTTATAATTGATAGAATGACGAATTCTGGCATATTATTGAAGTGCCTCCGGCAACTATCTTCGCAAAATATTATTCCACATATTTGTGTTGTTGGTGCAGGACCAGCTGGATTTTATGCTACACAACAAATTTTGAAAGTTTGTATAATAGGAACAATTATATTTTTATAATTCTTATTATATAATGTTCAATCGACTTTTTGATAAATTTGTTTTAGAGCATTAATAATGTCAAAGTGGATATAATAGAAAAATTACCCGTTCCCTATGGATTAGTAAGGTTTGGTGTAGCACCGGATCATCCAGAAGTAAAAAATGTCATTAATACTTTTGATAAAATAGCCCAAGATATACGAGTGCAATTTTTGGGAAATATAAACGTAGGAAGGGATATTACTCTATATGAACTTAAGCAATATTATCATGCAGTATTATTGGTAGATTATTAGAATTAGAAAAGAATTGATGTGAAATATACAGAAAAAATTAACATATACTTTAAATTTTTTTTAACATAGACTTATGGTGCCAGTGAAGATAAGAAATTAATGATTCCAGGAGAAAATTTAAAAAATGTTATATCAGCAAATCATTTTGTGGGCTGGTATAACGGTCTTCCTAATCATCAAAATTTAAATATTGATTTAAATAAAACCGATGCTATTATATTGGGACAAGGAAATGTGGCTATTGATATTGCAAGAATTCTTTTATCTCCAATAGATAAATTAAAGGTAACTTATAAAATTAAAGCATAAAATTATTTGAAGTTTTATTCTTAATTTAATTTTTACTGATTTAAAAATTGTATAATGATATAAGTTTTAATCTAATATGTATAAACATCTGTAAAATATTACTTTCTATTAGTTATACAGTAAATATTTTTGCCCTAGCACATAATTTTTTAATACTGTTTGTACAATTTAAGAGTGAATATATCATTTGCAGAAAACAGATATAACGTCTTATTCTTTAGAATGTTTGTCACGAAGTAAAGTTCGGAGAGTTTGGCTGGTGGGACGAAGAGGACCTTTACAAGCATCTTTCAGCATAGCAGAGCTTAGGGAATTATTAAAACTTGAGAATTGTAAAACGTATTGGAGATCTAACGATTTCAAAGGAATCCAAGATATTGTTCCTAATCTTGCAAGACCTAGAAAAAGATTGACAGAACTGATGCTAAAATCTATTGAGGAATCATCTTTTGATAATAGGATATGCGATAAAGAATTTCATCCAATATTTTTACGTGGACCTGTAGAATTTTTAGGATTCGATTCAGTAGAAAATGTAAAACTTTCCGTTAATGAATTAGAAGGTGATCATTTTTTAAAGCAAATTGCTAAATCAATTGGTGAATTTGAAGAAATCTCGTGTGGTTTAGCATTTAAAAGCATTGGATATAAGTCTACTCAAATTGATCCAAGTATTCCCTTTGATTTGGAGAGTGGAAGGATTATAAATTCATCTGGAAAAGTGGAAAAAGGACTTTATACTGCTGGTTGGGTGGCTACTGGACCTATTGGTGTGATTCTTTCCACCATGGCTAATGCATTTACAGCTGGAAAATTATTAGCAAAAGAAGTTGAATTAATGAAGCAAATGCCTGGCTATCATGAATTACAAAAATTCCTTCGGAAGAAAGGTATTTGCATAATTAATTATGAAGGATGGAAAAAAATTGATAATGAAGAGTGTGAAAGAGGAAAAAAATTGGGCAAACCCAGAGAAAAAATTGTAGATATTTCTGAAATGATAGAAATAGCTTCTAATTAATAATACTTATGTATACGTAGATGTAATAAAAATATTTTTATTGAGAAATTTTTCTAAATTAAAAATAGGTAAATTTCAATATATATATGAAAATAATCAAGTTGATATGCTGATGTATGATTATTATTAGTATTTAAAGGAAGTGCAAAGTTTTATAATCTTTAAATCTATATATATATATATATATATATATTTTTTTTTTTTAAATAAAATATATATAATTTTTAGCCAAAAGAAATAATACAGATAATTTCATTTTTATGAAATCTACGTTTCCATAAATTTTTTATTTTTTCAAATTATTTCAGAAATCTTTTTTAAAAAAATTTATGTAAGAGATATTAAAAATATTCATTAAATATTTATAAAATGAAATTAAAAAATAAATCATTGTTTAATTGCATTAAAATGTTATAAAACGATATTCCAAAAAGAAATCTCATACTATATTAACTTTAATTGTTGTAAGAAAATATCGTTAAGTTAAGGAAATATATTGTTGTATGTAATGTTTTTATCTCATGTAATGAAATAATATTTTTATATATATTTATATGAAATTTTTTAATCATTGTCGTTATGTGAAATGCAAACAAATAAGAAATAAAGTTATTTAAAATTGTAATAAAAAATTTATAAAAAAAGAAAAAATAATATTCTCTTAAAAGAAGGTATTTTAAACTTGTGTTTGGAAATAATTGCACGATCCATAAAATAAATTAATCCATGATTATTTAAAATAATCTCAATTTTAAATTCATTTAAATTAAATTTACTAAATTTAATAATTATTTATGAAACATTAAATAGTAGAGTAGATTATTACGTAGCTCAATAAGTAATTGTAAAAGTAATTTTGAAAATTGTTTTTTCCATCATTTCACGATTCTCTTATTATATTTTATTGTATTAAAATTAAAAAAAATGATTCCTTATAATGGATTTTTTATTATTTTTTTTTCTATTATATCGTACGCACATTTATTCATTTTTATTATTTTATTTTATTAATATTTTTATTATAATATTTTATTATATATATTGATAATGTACAATATTTTGGTAGTTGTAGAAAATATAAGAGCATTTTACATCGATGATATTTCGATTACAGTATCTTGTTATTTAGATCGTGTGACATTCGTTACAAAATGTATAATGTCTTTTTTGATAGAACCTAAAAGCTTCAATATAAAAGCATTGGTATTTCTTATATGTATTACTAAACTTATTATTAAAGCCATGAAAAAGAAATAAAATTATGAATATTCATAGAATGCTTGTACAGGCAACCAATAACTTTAATCGATTAAGATTTCAATTTATCTCATAGTTAATACTGAGAAAATTGCAAATTCATGTAGATTATTTAAATACATTGTAACAAATAACCTTTCATTAATAAATTCACGATAAAAGTATATATGTGAAATTATGCATACATATGAAATTAGGATTGTAGATTCCAATAGTATCAATCAATATTTTATGTTTAAGTAAATATTAATTAGAATATCAATTAATTTGATATTACCTGTTTAATAAATAATAACTTTACATTTTACTCCATTAATAATTATAATTAATAAAAATTATTTATTTACGCAATTTAATAATAATAGCGCTGATTGATCGCGGTGAGCAATAACGAGATATTATTATGCGGTCAATAGGAGAAAAAGTATTGTCCATGTCTATTTTAAGTGTATAATAGAAACTTTTTTTTTTAATGAAAAAGCGCTTTTATTAATCAGAGTAAAACCGAACATTTTCTTATTATTTACAAAGTTTATTTACGCTTTCATTTTTACTGAACATATACAATTTATAAGAATTTTCATATAAGCTGTAAACGGTTCTGTCATCTCAAATGCTAATAACTGCAATTGAATCGATACTTGTCATATTGTTACCGAAAAACTTATCTTTGTGTTGATTTTTTAATTTAGTTAAATTTTTTAACATCTTTCTCACTTATAAACGATAAAGAAGATAAATATATATGAAATTATGACAAAGTCATAACAGTATTTATAAAGAAATCTGAAAAGTATTTAAAAATTTTTTTATTGATATGTAGTATTATTACCATTAATGTTATCATATTGTAAAAGAAGAAAGAATTGGTTTCAAATATCAGAAACAATAAAACAAAAATCTCTCTCAATTTAATATTACGCGAGTCTGAAAAGGGAAAGCGAAAATGTGCGATATTATCTATAACATATTTATTTGTAATACTTGCATGAAACTCTAATTCAGAAATTTATTTCCATCCTTTCTTTAATATATAAAATAAAGTCCTTGTAGTAAAATGTACTGGAATGGAAATTTATTTGTTCTGGATGCATCGTTACATTCATATTTGGAACCACTCCTTTATTAACGCCTATAACAATGTTGTTATACAAAAGTGGCCCACCGCTGTCACCCTAAAATATAAATTATATAATTTTATGTATTTATATTTTTTTTATAATTACAAGTACTTTTCATTATTCGAATATGAAGCGTAAATATATTAGAACGATCAAATTTGAATTGTTGCGAAATGGATTTTTTATTGTAATATTTGAATTAACAAAAGTTGTTGATAATACATTTCGTAATTATATTTTTAAACTTTTAAGTAAATCTTCATCATTATCTTATATAAAATTCTATAAGCAAGTGACTTTAGGTTGGTTATGCTTCACACGTTAAATTTCAAATTGCATGCAATTCATCGATAAATTTTTTCATAAAATTTACGGTAATCTACAGTAATATATCTGTTCGATTACGAAATTTATTGTTCTAATTTCGTTTAATTTTCCAGTAAATTGAAATTGCAGTTTATCATTTTATATGGAAACTCGTACGTTTTTCATAATATAAGAAAGCATGTAAACATACACATGATCAATAAATTGAGTAAACGTAAATTATTCCACTTATTGGAAACGATAAAGTCGACAAACAATATCTCAGTCGGTAATTATTAATTAAAATATAACTATAACGTTCGTTAATACCAAATAAACCAAATTCATATAATTGTTATAATAATCAAATGTATAGTATATGTTTTGGTCATTTTTAGGTAATTGATTTCAAAATCCAAACTATTGGTTAATCGTTACTATATATCTTTAGATGCGTGTATGCGCGCACGCGTGTTCGTGTGCGTTGATAGGTATAAGAAGAATGAAAGAGGAAGAGAGAGTATGAGGGGGAGTGTAAGGAGAAAAGAAATTCATTTCATTAAATTAAATCCAAATAAACAGAAGTTATAATATATAATAGACAGGTAATGTGTAATGAATTAATTAGAGAACAGATGAACACAAAGAAGCTAATCAATGCTATCAAAGCTGATAAAAGATAATAAATTATTGAATTTTACTATTTCTATTATTGTATGTGGTATGTTCTAAAATATGAAACCAAAGACTGAAAAATATATTGCATAGCAAGGTTAATATTTACTAATTAAATTCTTCCAAAAAAACATAAATTACCAAAATGAATTTATTACAAATTATTTTCAAAGGTTATGTGGTACATGCATTATTATTAAACGTGTCTATGGACAATTTTTCATACTTTGCTAAGCATTTATCATTGATCCTTGGGGTTATCCTTAGCATAAAACAAACAAAAATATGAAACACCAGAAATTGTATTGCAATTTATAAAATAAATACTCACACTATCCATTAATATATATGGCTCTGAAACTGTACACAAGCGTCTTTTGTGTATTAGATGATTATCTCCGGTCAATCTTAATATTATATTTTGGCATACCTTGTTTGTTATAAGTTTTAAAGTGGCAGTTTGCAAGTTTCTAGGGATACAACCATCGTTTGTCTTACCCCAGCCCATTATTTGAACATTTGATCCAAACATACTTTTCTCAAAAGTTGTTGCAATAATTGCCAATCTAATATGATTAGGTACATTATCGGTTAGCTGAAAGTATTATTTAATTTTTAGTTTTTGCAAATCAATTCAGTGTAAAAAAATAATTTATGTTGGGTTCATATATCATTAATTACCTTAATGATTGCAATATCATTTGCTGACAATACGAGTCTCATATTATTATTTGTAGCCCATTGATTATAAGTCATCCACCATAATGGAAAGTATTTTTTACCAAGTAATAAATCGATAGAATCAACGATTATTTCGATGCCTAATGGACAATAATCTACTATACAGTGCTCGGCAGTTAAAACATCTTGTAGTGAGATTAGCGTTCCTGTGCAGATTTCATGTTTTGGAAGTTGAGGACCTCGTTTGGGAACTTTCATTATTGCAACGACGTAAGGAAATTCATGCTCTTCCGCTGGTCGAACATTTTGTCCAACAAGAGCGTTTACATTTAAAAAATTACAGAGATTAGCTAGCCAACAAAATGATATTATTTTATAATATAATAATTACTTTCTATTTACTTTTATATATAAGTATAAATCTTATATAACTTATATAAATATATTAACTATTTCCATTAACTCTATTAAGTTATATAAATAATTGATCAATTAGTAAATGATATTAGCTTACCAAATATTGCAAATTTGATTAAAATAGATAAAATATCAAACCATCTGTTAAAACTACTCATATTAAAGAGAATGATTTTTTGGCCAGAAAATATATATCAGAAATATGATTTTAATTACAAATAAATGAGACAAGTTTATTAAGTTTATTACTCAACAAGTATAATTATAAATATGAAAATAACTGAGGTCTCATAACAAATTATGAATATTATTATTAAATGTAACTTAAATATATGGATACAATATGAATAAATTTTATGATGTAACATCCATTTTGAAACATTTTAATAACACATTTTAATTAATTAAGTGTTATTTTTAAATAAATAAAAAAAAATTAAAGTTGTAAAATAATTAATATTGTTTAATAGAAATATCAAATAACTAGAATAAAAATTATAAAATTAATAAATGTAAATAATTATAATATATTTATTTAATATTATGTATTATTTAATAAAATGTTTTCAAAATTAATACAAACTTGATGTATTTCATTGAAAAACGAATGATTATAAATAGAAATTTTATTTTTACACTTATTAAACGAGCTTTCTTACACGATACATTTTATGTATACCATAAAAAACGGTAATATTCGGCTTTTTGTACTAAATTTTTTCATAAAAACAATTCTAATATATATCTTGTACGTCGGTCTTATATATTAATATTTTATTAGTTTAATAATCGATTATTAACATAAAAAAGTCTCACGAGGTACATGATAAGAAGCCTAGATAAAAATTACACATTAAAATTACAAGATTACAAATTATTCTTAAGCCATTTGAACATTTAGTTTAATCATCTTTAAGTTTACGTAGTTTAACAAACGGCTTAATAAATACAGAGGACATACCAGCGTACGCGACTATAATTATATAGAGTTTAACATCATATTTGTAATGTCGTTTAATATTACAGATCATATGTTTTATAAGAATAAGTAGTATGTAGGTCTTTTATTTATTTATAAATACACGAAATTTAAAATACGTTCATTATTATATAATATTTAAATTCTAGTTATTCTCAAATAATACTTCTTGAATCGCCAATTTCAAGAATAAATTTATTAAAGTAACTTGAGATCTAAATCAATCTTCTCTTATAAAATTATAGCATTTATTCGTATTGCACTTTAAAAAAGGATTTGGTATTTAAATAAAAAATTCAAAATACGATGTAGAAACTTTGAAAGTGGACAACATAAGTCATACTATGTCGATACAATGGTTAAAAATTATTTCATATAATACCGAAAAGTCTCTCTGATGATTTTAATAAACTTCTTAAATCAATGTACTTCGGGAAAACATGAAATTTATTTTTCATCTTTATAACGTTTCAGAACTAAAAACAGTGATAATTGATTTTTCTATGTTTTTAAAATAAGAAGCTTAGCTTATGGCAATACGAAACCATTTATCTCACAACTCTCCAAATTGATTAATCTTTAAAAATATATATCTAATAACAATCTGCTTGCAGTATTTATCTCTGTTTCAAATAAGCAAACACCTTTGATTCTTTTTATAACAATTGCCTTTCCTACGAATATTTCGGTTCGCGAGTTCTGATAACGTCGGATAAGTTTAATATACAGATGATGATGGCTTTGTATTTTTTTGATTTTGTATCGTAATCTCGTTTAATTTACTGGTTGATCGATCAACTCATTGTATCACCATATTTTAATGGAACACTTATCCTATTGTTAACTAATTAATTGCCGACTATTGTCATTGTTGTTATTTTTATAATACATTTATATTTATAAAATACAATAATATGTGTATAATTATAATAATATATAAATATTTATCTTTGAAATTTCGCGGTCAAAATCTGTAGCCAAAAAAAGAAAAAATCAAGTGACAAACTTTCTAATAAAAATAAATAGGAGTTTGGAAATTTTTTATTGTAACAATAATGATTAATGATAAATCGATGATACATCGAAGGCATGCAAAATATATTTTCTTTCCTTTAATAATATATTTTTTTAATGACTTTAAAAGGAATATTATTCAGATTTTAAGTTTTAAAAAAAATGTGCGCTAGTAAACATCGTATTAAAGGCTATTGTCGTAAACAATTAGAAGCTTTTACAATTTAATGTTTTCAAAGTATTTAGAAGTTTTTGAAACTAATTTAAATTGGAAATATTGGTTGTGATCGATAGTACATCATTATGCAAAGTCATTTGTTTAATGTTAAAAAATCTTTAAGTTAAAAATTTTTAATATGTTGACTTAATGAAAAATTCGACTGTCTAAAGTAAATTATTTATAAAGTAAGAATGTAATCATGACATTGCAATCATATTTACAATTAACTTTAGCGATTCTTAAGCCCGATGTTGTTAAATCTCCATTCGTGCTGAAGGTATTTTTTTAACCTTATAATTCATTACTTTAAAAATAATTGAATAAATTTTGTAAATTTTCATACAATAAGTATATAGAATAGCATATGCAATGAATAAAAAAGTTTTTTTTTCTTTAAATCCATGATGCAGAATGTGCATCGTAATTTATTATTGTATTTGAAATTTCATAATGTGTATTAACTTTTCTTCCATGTGTAGGAAATTAGAAAATTAATAATTGATAATGACTTTAAAATTGTAAGAACGCGCAGAACTATTATTGGCGATGACGAGGCCCAAGAATTTTACAAGGAACATAAGAACAAATTTTATTTCAACAGACTCTTGACATTTATATGCAGTGGACCTTCTGATATATATATTTTAACAAGTAGAAATGCAATCACCAAATGGCGAAATCTACTGGGACCAACAAAAGTGTATCAAGCTCAGTATTCAGCGCCTAACTCTATAAGAGGAAAATTTGGCTTATCCGACACAAAAAATGCAGTTCACGGATCAGGTATTTAATATAAAAATGCCTTAGTCTTAACACAATTACTCATTAATGAATTTGTGACTTTTAGATTCTGTAGAATCAGCAAACAGAGAAATAGCTATACTCTTTAAGGATTTTAATATAAAAAAATGGTATGAAAATGACGAAGTATACTTTCAATCAAAAAAATTAATATTTGATCCTCATTTATTTATACATCTAATAGATAAGGATTTAGATATGCCAAAAAATTATGGAGTCTTAAATTGATGTACATTAAAAAAAACAAAAAAAATGTACGTTAATTCCATTAATTTGTATTATAATCTGTATAGAGAATGTAATATATTTTTCATATACTGAAAAAAGACATGTTTTTAATTTCTCTACCTAATCAAATTGCAATATAAGTCTCTTAGTTTTGGGCATTGCAAAAGTGACTTTCTCTCATTTCTTTTTTCTTTTTTTATTAAATAAATCAACATTTTTGTATTCATTGCTTTTATATCGATTATACTATCAAGGATTAATAAATTTGAAAGTACAATTTATTTATAAAAATAACGAACAGTATTTATTATTCTACAATTTGACATATGAGTGTCGTTGAGAAATATTAAAAACAATTATATGTATACATTTAATCATAAAAAAAAATAAATCAACTATTAACACGATAAATTACAAAATATAAAGCAAATGTTGGTGATTAGTGTGAATTTAGAAGTATAAGAATATAATGAATTATGAACAATTTATACATTTAATAAACGATTATGAATCAATTTTAATAAACACTTTTGGCCTAGAAAAGATTTTAATCGCTTCTTCCAATTTGGTCAATTGTTTTTCTATTTCCATTTTTCTTTTATGAGATCTCAATGTGTCTGTTCGAATTGGCAGCATATTAAGTTCATTAACAAATTCTTGATAATCTGCAATGAATTTTTATTATCACTAGATGAAACATCAATATTTTTAAGCATAAAATCTTTAATAAAACCTACTTTTCTTTAATATACTAAGGGTTTGCTTGCGTTCGTTATCAGGAACAGGAACATGACCACTAGGACAATCAACGTTCTTGGATGCAGCTTTGGCTTCTTCTATTTTTTGCAGAGCTTCTTTTCTTTCTTTAATATATCTATATGTCAAGGAAAAGTTAACATAAAAAAGGAGTAATTTTATAAAAATCTTATGTTTCATTGAGATACGTACTTTGGGACAACTCCAACACGATAATTTGGTGGTACAGTACCATTATTAAGTTGAGATACAAGTTTGCTAGCCAAAGAGATACGCTCTTTACTGGCTTTAACATGATCAACTTTGTCAGTTAACACAGAGTTTGAAGTATTTTTAATCACATCGTTACTGGTTTCTTGTACTTTAGTTTCGTTGCTTTTAGTAAAAGATTTTTGTTGTTCTTTAGTTCTTCCCGATGGATATCTAAAAATAAATACGAGACATAAAGCGTAAAAATAAAATGCACCTAATCCGATCAATCAATATAATTCAATTTTATTAATAATCGAATTAAATAATTTAAGGAAATTTGACGAAATATACCTTATAATGCCTTCTGAATATAAGCTGCTCAAATCATTCTCATCCAACGTTTGGACACCTTGACTTTTACTGGTCGCGTCAATCTCATCCTTAGTAACAACTTCGTTCAATGTTTGTTGTATAACATTACTCTCAGAGTATGCTTTCAATTTATGTCGATTTCTACTTTTACTATCCACCTGATTCCTGCAATAGTGATTTTTTATTTTTCCATTTAAGAACGGTCTCGATTCTTTCTCCGAGATATATTTTGAATTCGACAGTACACGAGTAGTCTTCTTTTTGTTCTTTTGTTCTTCGATGAACAACTTTTGATTGAATAATCTTGGCATTTCATTTTCAACGTTTTTATTCGTATTTAATTCTTGCAAGGCATCGTTACTATTAACGATCTGGCTATCGCCAATTCCATTAAATTTACTTGAAAATTTTCTCTGCTTTAAAACCGGTAGCTTTAAATCTTTGGCACTTTTATTATTGCTATTAGAATGAAAAAGTTGTTCCATTCGGCGCAAATTTCTTACATTCTCTTTAATAAAATTTTTACGCTGTGGAGGCTCTGAAAGTAAATCGACAGACATTAAGCCAACGACAAAATAATGTTCTTTATATTTTAATACGCCTTACTAGGTTCGGGAAAAAGTCCCTTCAAAGTCCTTATCTCTTGCATCATTATTGAAATATAGTTTCGACGTATTACAAGAAATTTATCGCGATCGTTGTTTGCTTATACAAAAAACGGCCGGCTCTGCAGTAAAAGTCAAGCGAGTCATTTCAAGAATCCTTGGCGCTCCGCATTTATAATTTTGACGCTCTCCAACATTCAGGTGAATTGCAATAAAAGCGAGCAATGGCAAAGCATAACTTCAATTTTGAGCCGCCACCACGTCCACGACCGAATTACCACGCGATCTCAACCAAAATGGCTTTATTTACAAACTCAAGCATGGCTACCATCAATCTTCTACACCTTGTCACCCATCCCCCCTGTGCCCCACAATGACTGTCGCACTTATTATTATCGGCGACTTACTGTGTCCAAAGGGAGATTGTAATTTATCCGTGAAATTATTGAGCCTCGAGCCACAACTAATGGCAAATAATATCCTCACAAAGTAACGATCGATAATTCTACACTTCGGTCACGAGAAGAAATTTCGATAAAAAAGGAATACGAATATAACAAATGAAGCGAGCAGACACACAGCAGAAGCAATTGTAGATCGATGGCGGACTTCAAGCACCGGCGGCCTCGGCGTGATAGGTCATCGGGTCAAGCTGTTTAATAAACTCTGTCAGGAGTAGTTTATATTCTTCATGGGAGAAAACCAATGCGATACTCTAATAATAGATTAGGACGGACAAACGGCATCGACTTTACAGCTACTTAGAGTCGACGGGGAGGTATCAATCCAACTACTTACTTTCTATCTCTCCCTACTCTTGTACATGAATAGTCCTTTTATTATCCTCTGCGTTTTTTATTCAACCGTTTGATTTCACGAGCCCCCTTATCCCACGACACGCGGCGTATTTAAACAAAAAAATTTCCGTGCTCTCGGGCTGAGAATTTGAATTAGCGACGGTTGAGCGCAACATTCGATTGGCTAGATACGACGGAGGGTCCGAAAGTTGTATTTATTGTATATTAATTCGCGATTGCCAAGCAATGTCCATTGCAGCGCGCACATATTCAAATTGTTGAACGTGACTTAATTTCCTTAATATTATTTCCATTCAGAGGCATCGAGTACTTCTTATACATCAGCTAATTACTAGTTGTGCGCGCGCGAATGGACGACACCGCCTCGCACGTGAAACGCGAATAACAAATAACAGTAATAGTGACTGTCTGGAAGTGATTGCGACGAGGATCAAATTCACCGCGGTTGTTACCAAGGAAACTAACGACGAAAGTCTTTATTATTTATCGAACTTATTGAATTCATTCGCAGAATAATAAGGTGAATAATTTAATATTAAATACAGCGTTAGGATGGTCCTCTTGGGAGATACTTTTCCAAACTTTACAGCACAAACAAACATTGGTGAAATTGATTTTCACAATTGGTTGGGAGACTCGTAAGGGAATTATTTTTTATTTTATTAATTGTCTGCTTCGTTCGTTGATTTACAATAATGCTTTTAGATGGGGAATCCTGTTTTCTCATCCAAACGATTTTACTCCTGTTTGTACAACAGAGTTAGCTCGAGTTGTAAAACTATTTCCAGAATTTCAGAGAATGGGTATAAAAATTATTGCGCTGTCTTGTGACTCGGTTGACTCTCATCTCCGGTGGATTTCAGTAAGCGTACATTTATCTTCTTAATGTAAATTCATCGAGCGTTACAAAATTGCCAGTGTATTAATAATTGTAATAATACACTGATAATGTCAATGTACTAATAAGTACTTACTTCCCATATTATAAGACTAGATTTGAAAATTTAGTACATTTGCAGTTATTGCTGAAAAAATACAAACAAAACATGTATTTTCCTTGTGCAGGATATCAAGGCATATGGAGAGATAAATGATAATGGTTTCCCATATCCTATCATAGCCGATCAATCAAGAGATCTGGCTATAACTTTGGGAATGCTGGATCCTTCAGAATTAAATTCTGAAGGTTTACCAGTGTCCGCTCGAACGGTCTTTATAATAGATCCTCTCAAAAAAATGAGACTATCTATTTTATACCCAGCATCGACAGGCAGGAACTTTGAGTAAGTATAAACTTCAAAATAACAAGCGTACTTTCTGAAAATGTAAAATTTATGTAAAACTAAATATTTCAGTGAAATATTGAGAGTCGTGGAATCTCTTCAACTGACAGAAAAGTACAAGGTGGCAACTCCTGTCGACTGGAAGGTTAATTTCTAAATTTCATAAATTTAGCATACTCGCGAGCATGCAACCACACACACGCGCGCGGACACACGCATAAACAAATAAACTATTTAAATAAAAGATAACAATTATTTTCAGAAAGGTCAACCAGTGATGATTTTACCAACTGTTAACGATGATGAAGCAAAACAAACATATGGTAATAATATTAAGACTCTCTGTTTACCTTCGGGTAAATCATATCTTCGAATAGTTCCACAACCAACCGATTAAAAACAGATTGGAAGTATAAAAATGCACAATAAAAGAAATTACAAATCATTACATTTAACAGGATTTAATGTAACTTTTTATACAGAGACAAATTTGAAGATGTACTTTTATGTTAATTGAAATAAATTTTTTTTGATTTAATAAACATTGATTCGTTGATTCAAGTGAAATTCATTTCTGCAAACAACAAAAGAAGCCGTTTATTATTTCACCTAATATATAATTAAAAGTACACTGCATTATATACATTTTTCCAAGTACACGTTTTTACTTATAATATCTAGGCGAATTGTATAATATTTACAGTATCATTTAACAAGTTATTACTAGTTTACGTTTTTCATACTATGATTACACTATTATGCGTATAGTATTTTAATGTATATAGCAGCAGTTATACAAAACAGTCCCTGGTGAAAACCAATACGATCGAAAAGGATAATAAATTTAACAAAATTATATCTCGTCATATAACGTTATGTAATTAAGAATTAATTACCACACAAAGGATTACATCACAAAATACTATTGCCCGCCCTCGAATGTGGTTTATCACGCGTTTGTTTCACTCTGTGTCCTCTGTTACTCACGTTCATTTAATTATTATTTTCATTAAATAATCAATTTCACTAAATTACTTATAGTTCTGTCTTACCGAAAATCAAGAATCACTTCTGCGCGCGTTTTTTTAATTTTTTTATTTTATTTTATTTTTTTTAATTAAATTTCTGTCAAAAGTCTAGCGTGTATTTTCGGTGGATCACTTTTAAAAAAACTTAGTACTAATCGTACCGAGAATCAGACTAAAAAGTTCCGATTCAAGCACTCGTCGAGAGGCTGCGGCGCCT
>NW_011948415.1:7194288-7214891 GCF_000503995.2 Ceratosolen solmsi marchali
TCCTGCTGATCGGCTTGCTGTTGTAGCTGCTGTTGAAGCTGCTGCTGTAGCTGCTGCTGTTGCTCACCCTCGATCAAGCTCCGAGCTTGTCTCTCCGCGGCCGCTCTTGCCTGCCTGCCGGCACTCGAGCGCAAGTTCTTTCGCTCGACCGGAGGCTCGGGGTTCAGGCGTTTGGCACTCCTCGCCTTCTTGCTCTTAGCCCCCTTGCCGTCCTCGAATTCCGACTCCGCGATACCAAGGCCGCCCTTTGTAGGACTCTCGACGGACTTGTTACCGCCATCGCCACCGCCACCGCCACCCCCAACACCGACACCAATACCAGCACCACCCCCGAGTGCTATATCGGGTGAGAGCTGTGGCTCGTCGATCGGTGGCTGCTGGAAGCTAATGGACTCGCTTGATTCCTTATTACTGTTGCAGAGCGAGTCGCGCGAGGGGCTGGCTTCGGGGCTGCTCGACAGTTTCTGTGGTGTCGAGGGTGCGGATGGTGAGGCGAACGCCGGTCCCGGCGAAACCGACGGCGACGTTATGGATTGGCTCGTCGTCATGGTCGTTGTCGTCGTCATCGTCGTCGTCGTAGTTGTCATTGTCATTGACGCCACAGCCGCTGCTGCCGCCGCCGCCGCCGCCGTGATCGTGGTCGCGAGGGCGGTGAGAGGCAGCGGCGAGAGGGGCGCGCCCGTTGGAGCGAGTGCAAGCGTTGACAGAGGACCGGTGACGGCGAGGCTCGGGGTCGAGGTCAGACTCGAGGTCAGGCTCGAGGTCGGGTTCGGGGTCGGAGTCGGAGTCGGCGTAGGAGTGGGTCTGGCCATCGCCTCGAGCAACTCTGGCACTGGCACGGTCAGGGGCAGGGGCAGGGTCAGGGAGAGGGGCAAGGGCACGGGCTCGATCGTGGCCGCGATTTTGGGTGTGGGCGAGCGGGACGGGTAGGAGGGGACAATGCTCGCGGCTTCGCGGTGAGAGGAAGGCGGTCGGGACGGTGGTCGGGATGGGGGACGGTGCGGGGGCGGGGGTAGAGGGCCGTTATCACGGGCCGACAGCGAGCAGCCGGTGTCGGAGTCCCCCCTGTGGTCCTTTAGCTCCATGCGCGGTTTTTTCATTATGGGTTCGAGGGTGACTTCGAGGGAGGGAGTCGAGTGGGCTTCCGGGGCGTGACGCTCGGGGGTACGAACTCGTTTGGCCGTGACCTGCTGGAGGCTCTCGAAGTTCCTTGTGAAAAGTTCGGCGCTGGTCTTGCTCAGTTGCTCCAAAGCCTCTTTCATTTCTTGTTCCTTGGTTTTACGCTCGATGCGAGCCGAGAGGTCGGCGATGTCAGAAAGTTCGATCGTCTCCATGGCTGGAGCCTTTTTTTCGGCATCGGCGCGCTCGGCCGCAGCCACCGCAGCCGCGTTGACAGCCGCAGTTCGCCGCCGCTCCTCGGAAGCCGCGGCCGCGGCTGCGGCAGCATGAAGTGCCGCGTCCGTATATTGTTGAAGGCTCAGTGACGGGTCAAGAGAGTACCTAGACTTCTTATCGGAGTCCTTGCGCTTCATGGCGTCGGCGAGGTCCCGGGAGTGCCGAGAACCGCCCGAGGTAGCGGTGGACTTGCGCGAGGGCGCGGCCGATGTGCTCGCACCGGCGCTCGCCGGATTAAGGAGGCCGCACTGGGCGAGGCTCTCGTAGGCAGAGGAGACGCCACCCGGTTGCATGGAAAATGGATTGAGTCCACCGAGGCCGAGGGGTGTATAGAGGAGACCGGGGTTCGGGAAGAAGAAGGGGAAGGGCGTCGTTGTTGGCATGGACGAGGACGTCGAGGTGGACGGTGCTGAGGATTTGCTCGTCGGCGGCTCCATTTTTGTGCGCGACTTGCTTGTACTACTGGTGCTCGTGGAGTTGGTGTTGCGGGTGTTGGCTGAGCTGACGACATTGGTCTCGGCTTGGCTGGTGGTGGGCGTCCCGCCGAGCGCTTCCATTCCTGCGAGCGAGGGCAGACCCAAGCCCGCAAGATTCGCGAACAGTGAATTCGTGAGGCTCATGTTGCCGAGATTACCAAGGTTACCGAGGTTGCCGAGATTACCGAGGCCACCGAGAGCCCCGAGATTAGGAAGACCGCCGAATGGCATAAGCAGCGGATTGTTCTTTGGATCGAAGTTGCCAAGCGATAGACCTGAGAGCAGGGAATTGTTAAGATTGCCGAGAGCTGGGAAGTTGAGCCCGGAAGCCATTGACGTTGCGGCAATGTTGGCTTGGTTGACGTTCTGTTGGCTATTCGGGCTTGGCATCATATTTGGTCGTCCCGGACTTTTTCCCTTGTCGCGTCCCCTCTCCTGCCCGGGCAATCGTTTTTGCAAATCGTGCGGTAAGTTGCCACGTTCTTTTACTAATTCAGCCCACTTGGGATCGACGTCGAACATCGGATTTTCCATTAACCACTGTCCTAGTCGTTTTAGTTGAGGGGCCTTGCTTCCGGTCACCTATAAATGCACGACAAACGAGCCCAAAAGCTCATGATTACACTCTCTCTCTCTCTCTCTCTCTCTCTCTCTAAATTGTCAATAAAATATTTCTCTATTAATTTTAATAATGAATTAATTTGAAATTAAGTTAATTAAACGTTTATAAGATGCCATCAATAACGTGATAATTCGGTTATAAATATCCCTTAGAAATGTATCCACGCCCATTACTTTGTTAAAATTTGAGGAAACTGAAATATACGAGATCTCTTACCTTTTTCCCAGTCAGTCTATTTATTACAGCCACATTTTCTTCACCGGTAAGTTTCTTCCAGTCGAGTAGTGATGGATCAACGCGAGGTCGCCTTCTTCTTGGCGCATTAAGATATTCTGCACTCAATTGCTCCGTAAGCGCAGTCTGCTCCGCCAGCCATTTATTCACTTTAGCCTCATGCGAATAAGCCCCGATCTTTGATGAATACTCAGCAACTTTGTTTATTTCAGCAATCATCGATTCATAACTCTTTCTATGGCTAGAAGAAGAGGCATGCGCAGCATTAAATGCAGCTTGCTGCTGCTGCTGCTGCTGCTGCTGCTGCTGTTGCTGCTGCTGCTGTTGTTGTTGTTGCTGCTGCTGTTGGTGCTGCTGCTGTTGATGCTGCTGCTGCTGTTTCTTAACAAGTTCTCGATTCTGTTGTTCGGCCTGAGCCAATAAAGCTGAAAAACTATCTTTGTGCGAATGTAATAATGGAGGTGGCAATTGATTAGAAGAACTTCCAGAGGCTCTTGAAGAAGGTATTGACGTTACTGTTATGGAGAAGGGTTTCTGTGAAGTTGGAGGTGGATTCGGAAGGCCAATAGGTGCCGAAGTAGGTGTCACTGTTACATTAGGCGTGATTGTATTCTTTTTACTGTGTTCGGGATAATGAGTGCTCTGCTGCTCCTTTTCTCTTTGCAGACCTTGCACAATTTCATCGAGCTTTCGTCTCTTTTTCTCTTTTCCCATAACCGGTTCTTCTACAGCCTAATTAAGCAAAGTGCAAATTATTGTTTCTTATAAATAATTCAAACGAGCAACTGTTATAAATGACATAATGAAAATTAAGTACGTACAATATTTTTCCTTTTTACAAATTTGTCCAACATACTGTCTAGCTTCCCTTTATTACTGTTAATTTGTTTAGCCTTATTTGGCATAGAAAAGTCTTGTACTTCGTTCATAATATCTTTACTGACCGTATCTATTATTGGCTTTGTGGAATATCTATAAAAAATATTTATAAGAATTTTACCAATGATAGCAAGGAATTAAGGAAGAAAAGCAAAAGGATAATAAATAAATTATTACCCAGATGACAGATCTATGGGTGTCAGAGTACTTGATGTTCCTGGAATAATAGTCGGCTTTCCAGGCACAGTATATTTCAGATCAAAAGGTATAGCCGGTGCTCTTGCTTGCTGATGAGCTGGTGGTGGCTGAGTGGTTGTAGAACGCCTGGATTCGTCAGATTGCGTGTCTTCATTCACTTCCCACGTCGAACCACTTGATAAAACGGGTTTACTTAACTGTTGTGGTGGCTGCGATGCCATGTGGCTACTGTTAAGTAGTGCATGAAGTTTGGCTGAAATGTAAAATTTGTCGTGAATTATCAATGAGAGAGAAGTTCATAGTCTGCATAAACTTGTCGTCACCTCGTTCAGTTTCAACGTCAATGGCAATATGTCTTTTACGTTTTTTCAAAGCGGATGAATTGTTAGTGTTGCTGTTCATGTTATTGACATTGATATTGTTACTTAGGGTGGTTGTAGTGGTACTGTTGTTGCCACTGCTAATGCTATTGATATTAATATTGGTGCTATTGTTGCTGGTTAAGCTCGTAGGAATCGGACGTGGTATTCCGTGATCCGTAGTAATGGTTATAATTTCCGATTGATCCTTTTCAACTGTAGCCTCTATTTCATCGCCAGCGGTAAAGTTTATTGAAACAGGCCACTCCTTGTGCTCGATTGCGTGTACAATGTGCATTAATCGCGCCTCAATGGCATGTTCCTAAAATATAAGCGTCATTAAAAATACGTTAAAACGAAAGAAAAAATACAAAATTTCATCGATAGTGGATAATATACCTTGGGCCATTTGACAGACTGATAATTATGTGATAAAAGCTGAGCAACCGTAGGTTCGTTATAATCAACTCCTTTATCTCTTAGTACAAATGTGTCGATTTGCGTTAATCGTGATAATGGTTGAATAACTTCCAAGTCGGGGAACATTGCCTTCAATTCGGCAGCTTGCATACTGCATTTATCTTCAATTTTCGATAATGGTAATTTTTCTTTATTTATTTTGATCATCTTTTCTTTTTCATCTTCGATTTTTTCTTCTTTAATTAGTTCAGCTTTCGGACATTCATTAGATCTTTTACTGTCAAGCTCTTCGTCCAATTGTTGCTTATCTTCTTTTGGAGTTTCGGATTTCGATTCATCCTTACATTCCTGCTCCTTATCATCCTTCTTGATTTCGTTATCCGTTTTCTCTACTTTTTCTTCCTTATCTTTACCCTCCTCTTCGACAGGATCTTGATCTTTTACATCCGTTTGATCTTTCTCTTGTTCATTAGTTTTTTCATTTTCTTTGGATTCCACCGATTCATCAATTTGAATTACAGAAGGCTTACAATCCTCCAGTTCTTCTTTATCCTTCATTTCACTTTCTTGTTTATCCGTTTTCTCCACCTCTTCCTCTGTAGTTGGTATTTTATTTTCAATCGTTAGATCACACTGGCCTTTATCGATAATAAGTTTGTCTTCCACTTTTTCCTCCAGAGGCTTTTCCTTTTCTATTCCAATAATCGTGAGTTCGTCAACTTCTTTTTTCGATGATTCGACATCCTTTTCTGGAGACACGGCTTTAGTAACGGTAGTGATTGTAAGTCCTCCTGCAGTAATTTGCGTTTCTTCGATTTTATTTTCTGATTTAACAATAGTCAATTCCACTTGACTTTTTCCGGTATCGAGCTTTTTATCTCCCATTAGCGCTATATCTTTTTTAATGCCAACCTTTTCAATTTTTAGCGTACCCTCGCCTTTTTCTAATTTCACTAAAATTTCATCCTTATCAAATTTCAAAATATCCTCCCTATTCTCAATTTTAATTGCCTTTTCAGATTTGTCGAGATTTTTATTGAGCTGATTGTCGCGACCGATACTTTTACCCAACATCTTATGAAATGAAAAATCGGGATCATTTAAAATGGCGATATCAGTTCGACCAAGTCCATGCTTGGCAGCCCCGAGCAACAGTTCCTTATCGTGTCTACCTGGTTGCCACCAATCTGGAGTATCTCCGGACGGTTGACACAAACAGAGTCGCTCTTCTAAATGAGGATGAGATAATATTTCTTCTCTAATTTTACTTAATAAATCCACGCGATCCAAAATTTGCCTGGCTTTATTAGGATTCAAAAGATCGATTGGAATATCAGCAGAACCTAATTCCATCAAAATATATATTCAGTTAATAACAAATATATATATATATATATATATATATATTGAAAAGATATTTTCAATATACAATTTATATTATTTACATATAAACAATTGAAAAATTACCTTCTTCCTCGCTGATTTTAGCACTACATACTTTTTTACACATTGCTCTAAACGACATGTAGTATTCTGTAAGATCATTATCGTTCTTCTTATCAAATCTGGCGATACTCTTAAATTTCGTCCAATCATATTGAGCTTTCTTTCTATCATAATTTACGCCGTAGGTCGAGACAACTCTTAAAAATTCGCTCTCTTCACGTTTCGTCCATTTAGCCTTTTGCTCTTCAATACGCGTTCTTTCCCGCTCCTTAACCAACTGTTCCATTTTTTCTTTGCGTTCCATTTTCTGTTATAAAAACATTTTAATTCTTGTAGCAGTAGGTATTGATATATTTGCATGCGCACATATGTATAAGCGCATGCATAACCTTCTCAAACTTGGCTTACATATGGAAAAAATGTTGTTTGTCGCATGCATAAACGAAGGAACAAGTTATTTGAACTTACCAATAAATACATGGCCAACTTTTGTAAATCCCAACTTTGTATATTCAAAGGTGGCTCCATTGTTGTGGTACCCTGGTGATTTCCAACTTTAATGTCTGGGCCCACTTTTCCATTATTGGGCAAAGTCGGTGTTTTAATATCCTCCTTTTTGTTAACGTTTCGCTGATACGATGTAATAACGCGTCTTAAACGTGTATTAAGGTCAACAACGGATGGCCAAGTTTTTTCATCCTCGGGGATAATTTCCAAACCATCATGGCTGCCGCTAGCTCCAGCTTCAGGTACGGCAGCGTCGCTTTTGGTTGATACGGATGGCGAATCGACTGAGCCAAATTTCTCCGAGTCTTTGCCCATACACGAGGATTCGCCCTCTTCAATCTCACTTACATCCATACTTGGGTCATCTCTGAATTCACAACAAAAACAAACTCCTTATTTCCAAGAAATTGACACTGCAATTATCTAATCGCATACGTTTCTGATGAACTTACAATCATAATAAGATTACTATCATCAATATTATTATAATTATATATATATAATTAGATTTATATTTATAACTATTATTATTATTATTATTATTATTATTATTATTAATACTATTATTATTATTGCTGTAACGATATCTATTACTATTATTAATAATCATACTCTTACTATTACTATTATTATTATTATTATTATTACTATTTTTAATATTAGCATTATTAATATTAATATATTATTATAGAAATCGAAAACAGTATTGAAAGGAATTTTAATAAGATAGTCCTTGAAAACCCTTAATTTTCTAGGTAATATTATCAGCAGTCGTAAACCTTTGATGATGTGAATTTGAAATGCCTACATTTTCATATAAGAACTAGTGATAAGAATAATTAAATGAATAAGGTATGTCAAGTGAAGAACATAAAAAGAGCATACAATGCCAAGCACTTTATTTTCACTGGTTGTTTTGTTCGTAACCAAGCACCAATGGTCACAGATCTAATTATATATTAATCGCCAGTATGATTTGAATTGTGATACCAGCGAAAATATGAAGCATATATGTGTAGTGTGTATTCAGCATGCGATTAGCACTTTATCATTTGAATTGGCAGGGCAGCGCATGAGAAGATATAGAAAATGATAATCATCAATCGTGATAAAGTCGATACTCACTTTTGCTTGTCGTTCGGGGAAGGGAGAGGGCAGCTTGTAATGAAAGAAAGCGTGGGGTCGTTCCTCATCTGGTCGAAATTTTCATAGCCGTGCTTGTAGCAGCCCACAATTAAGGATTTGTCGGCTGTAGAATCCCACCACTTCACTGGCTTCTCTGGCAATTGTGGAAGGTTTATCCGCAACGCACTGTAGGGCGGTTTCATTTACAATTTGCCAATTTACATATGCCAATCGGTCTTGGATTTTTTCTTTTTTCCTTTATTTATTTCTTTATTATTTTTTTTTTTATTTTTTTTTAAAGAGACCTTAAGTTTTGAAAATTTGCTTTTTAAAATTTTGAGAAAAATATGTTTGAATATATCAGCATTTTCCGTCATAAAGACTTTTTTTTGTATTCGAGCTTTGATTTGTAATTGATCCATAAGGATATTATTAATATTATTAAGATTTAATGAAATAACCACGATATTATATTACTGGATTATTATTGCTGAAATACTGATAATGTCAAACAAAGGAAAAATTGTAAAACTCTTGCCCCCTGACACAGTGCACTGCATAGTTTTCCTTCTTACCGTGTCACGCTGACATCGCCGACCCATTTTGGTCCCGGCATGGAGTCTTACTTAAATTCTTATAATCGAGTATAAAATATGTCTATATGCGAATGATAAAGTAAGGATGAACTAAATTTATTAGTAGCCAGTAAATCAGCAGCGCTTTGCAGCTATGAAGGTAAACATAGGTTGGCTTTGAACATTCCTTATACAGAAACAAGTCCCAGGGTGAACAAATACATTGCACATGCAACTGTATAAGCGCTGTGTAAGCACAATGTGAGTGCACGATGTTTCGCGATAAATCGGTTGAAAAATGACAATTAAGCAAACAAACAAAATTCACTGACCTAACGTGGACGCCGTCGTTAATGTGCTGCACCAAATCCCCAATAATCTCATGTTTTATATAATACAGCATTCTGACTCGCAGCAAAACTCTATAAATGTACAAAAAATGTTTAGTAATAAATGGAAAAGACCTTTAATTAATAATGGTTAATTTACGAACTTATTGGCATGTCGGCTTAAATGCTTTTTGTAATTGCTCTCGAGGAATATGTCCCCGTCATACTTCTCCGCATGACTCCAATGGTTCGGATCACTTGGTCCATTATTGTTAACCGTAGTCGATCCTCTCGTTTCTCGAACTCTACTTTTCTTCTTTTGCCTGCTGTTTCTATTACTACTACTTGCTTGATTTACGGGTATCGTTTTAACTTTCTCTCCGTTCTCTAATGGAGTAATTAGGTCCCATATAAAATTCCGAATCTTTTCATCACCTCGATAATATCTGAGGCAATAGAGAAGTATAACTCGAGCACAATCTTCAATGTCAACTTCGCGCCAACCTCGTCGAAATTGACTGTGTTGTAAAATTTCCTCCCACCGTCCCCATCCAAAGGTCAATAATCCTCGTTCAACTTTGAAGCATTCACTTCGAGCCCAATTGCCATAAACCACTTCACCTTCACGAGGCACATATTCGTCGTAAAATTTGCGTGATTTTTTATTAAACTTATCTCGGCTTCGTTTTTTCCCTATATTAAGTAAATATATCCGTATGAATTTACACTTTATAAATAAATACGAAATCAATTTTTGTTAGCTCTTAGTCACCATTTTCTCTATAGGGTAATTTTTAATTTTTTTCCTATTATTATTATTAAATTAATCATCGCCATAGTTATCATTACCATTTTATTAAGTATTAAAAAATTCTAGGTATCAGTCTAAATTTAAATCTGTTTGAAATTTTGTATTTTCATAAACTAAAGTCCAATTTTTACAAACAATTAATTTTACAAACCTCTAATCCAATTTAATTACATTGTTAAATAAAACTGTGTTATATTTCAAAAATATTTTATTAAATTCATTATTTAAAATTTTTACATTTAGAATAGGTATTAATTTAACATGCAAAATTCTCTAAAAACTGAAGCACATTTAGAAAAATTAAATGTTTTGAAACCAAATTTTTATAATATTTTTTTTACATTTCAGGATATTAATTTAATCATTGATTATAGGAATTACTTTCAGTATCTTTTATATTATTCGTGAAATTAGAAATGGTTACTTTACAGAATTGACAATGGAACTATTAATCCAAATTAATATGAATATTAATTTAATGTTATTCGTTAAATGCAAAGTTAAAACTGAAAAATATGAAAAAAGAAATTTTAAACATAAGCATGCACATGCTTATAACATACCTCTACCTGTTAAACTACCGCCCGTTTCATCATCGCTGTCATCGGAGCTATCGAGTTCAGACATATCGACCACTGATTCGTCATGACCATAACGTTTAATTTGAGTTCTTCGTCTGGGTTCAGAAATAACCAAGTCTTCTTCCTCTTTCTTCTCAGTTGTATCAATTTCAGCTTTCTTTGCCCATTTCTTCCAAAAGTCTGGATCATCAATGTTAATGTCTGATCTATTCGATGAGCATGCAAAGCTGGCTTTTGAGAAAGTAGATCCTTTTTCTGCTTCGATTGTAATAATCTAAAACACGACAATTCACGAATGACTTCATATATTTTCTATATAAGATAAGTCTTTAAAAAAATTTTAAGTCATTTTAAATACCTGTGTTCTTCTGGCTAAAATCAAATCAATATCTTCTTCGCAAAATTTGTCACCAGCATTATCATCATCCATGATTGCTCCGTAAGCGCCTTTTTTAAGCAAATCTTCAATTTCCTTTTTAGTTAATTGTTTGTTGCCTGGATCTTTACCACCTTGACTCGTATTCATTGATTGTAAAATTGCTTTATCCAATCCCAATTTTAAGGAAGCCTTATCGAACATTTCTCTTTCATACGTATTACGACACAATAATCTGTAAACTTTAACCATTTTTTGTTGTCCTATTCTGTGACATCGTGCTTGTGCCTACGGTTAGATAAGAAAATTCAATAAAAATATGCATTTATATTTAATTCGATATATTACTAATAAATAGATTAAAAATTAATTTATACTTGTAAATCATTTTGAGGATTCCAATCACTGTCATAAATAATAACAGTGTCAGCTGCCGTAAGATTAATCCCTAAGCCACCAGCCTTTGTACATAGAAGGAAAACAAATCTGTCAGAATCTGGTTTACTATATCGATCTATAGCCGCTTGCCTTAAATTGCCTCTAATTCTTCCATCTATTCGTTCATAAGGATATCTAAAATAAATATATACATTAAATCTTGGCATATACTCTAGAATATGTCAATTGCAATAAAGATTTAAAAATGATTTGAACTTTACTTTCGATAAACTAAATAATCTTCAAGAAGATCTAAACACCTGACCATCTGACTGAATATTAAAACTCTATGGCCGCTGGCTTTTAATTTTGGCAGAAGTTTGTCAATAAGAACCATTTTACCCGAACTGTTCACCAACGCTTGATAATAAGCCTCCGAATCTTCTTTTTCATGTTTATAATCAAGCTGAATTTGATCTTCTGCTCCATTAAGTAAAAATGGATGAATGCAACATTTTCGTAATTCCATCATGGTATTCATTAAATTAGGAATATTGGCAGAGGTAGTGCCTTTAGCAAGAAACGAAAAGTTCCTTTCTAAAATACCACGATAATATTTCTTCTGAATATTCGTCAATTCCACTTCGACTACTGTTTCTTGTTTGGGTGCAAGTGACTTTTCAACATCCTCTTTTAATCTTCGCAACATCATTGGCTTTAATAGAATTTGTAATTTATGAACTTCATCTTCACTACTTAAATTACCAAATTCCTTTAAGAACGCTTCACTGCTAGCAAACTGAGTTGGTTCAAGGAAGTTTAGTAACGAAAACAATTCGTTTACATTATTTTGCAAAGGAGTACCAGATAAAAGAACTCTGTGCTCTAAGTTCAATTGTCTGAGACCTTCGAGTAATTTGCAATTTCGATTTTTTAATCTATGTGCTTCATCTATAACACATAGTCTCCAATTATAACCCTTTAGCTCATTGAAGTCGGTGATAATAATTTCAAAAGTCGTTATAAGTACATTAAATTTTATAAGATCTTTTATTTGTACATTTTTTTCATTTTTATAATATACTTCATATTCGGATATCATTGTTCGACTTGCAGCTCTATAAAATAAGATAAAAGTATTTAATTAAAAACGAAGATGTTTATACAACTATTTAAATAATAAGTAATACGCACGATCCATGATAAACGATGACATTCATATCTGTCCATCCTTCAAATTCTCTTTGCCAATTAGGAATTGTCGACAATGGTGCAATGATCAAAAATGGTCCACGAATACCATACTTGTATACTTCGTTTACAAAAGTTAAAGATTGAATTGTTTTGCCTAGACCCATTTCGTCTGCTAATATACAATTATGTCCATTGTACCAAGAAAAAAGAAGCCAATTTAGACCTTCCAACTGATACGGTCTTAAGCTATTTCCACTTTTATAAACTGGTGATTCTTCCAACTTAACCCACTGTGATGCAACTGGTTTCTTTTTAGGCTATAATATCAAAAATATAATTTTAACATTTATAAATATACTTGGAATTAATAAGAAAATTATAATTTTTTAATACATACTTTCCATTGATCTTTAGGCGGCAACTTATTAAATTTATGAAAAAGTGCTATTTTTTCTGGATCAACATCTTCTTCTAATTCCCATGTAGAATCTTCGTACTGCAAAGAACGCCATTTTACCAAAAAATGTCTTACAGTTTCACCAGACGTTGGATCAGTGTGAGTGGCTTCATCGAGTACTCTGTCTACTTCAACAAAATCTGGATTGAATGGATCATCCTCGGTCTAAAACATATTTTTTCATCGTATTTTATCAATTGATTTTCTTTTTTTAATAATTCAATAAAAGGCTTATAAAATTCTTACATTTTCAAATATATTTGTACTTTGTTGCATTTTCTGTTTAAACCTCTTTAATTTTGCTTGTATCCTCTTATCACCCTTATACAATTCTTCCTCTGTCCTCCATTCGCAATGCAGGTACGAAAAATTTCTATATTTAACAAAATACTCTTCAACTTCAACAATTTGTGGCTTTCCATCCAATGGGACCGTTGATTCTACTTTCGAAATTTCACTGTGCTCTGTTTCACTCAAAGGCTTTCCTGCAATTTGTTCTTTCATTTCACCATCTTCTTTTATTTTATTCTCACTATTTTTAGGTTGTTCCTCATTGTCCTCGTCCTGTTCTTCTTCCTTAACATTTTTGTCAACTTCTTTCAATTCGACACTTTCTTTTTTGTTATCATCTTCCATTGTCTCTTCCGCCGATGCTTCTTCTTCTTTCAAATTTTCAATTTCCTTTTCTTCCTTTCCGTCATGTTCTAACTTATCTTCAATCTTTTCAGACTCCTCTTTTTTACAATCTTCTTCGTCAAGAGTTTCTTTCTCCGTGTCTGAGATGGATTCGTCCTTACATTTTTCTTTCAAATCACTGCTTTCTGTTTCCTTTGTTTCGTCAAGTTTTTCCGTATCAGATTTAGTTTCATCAGTCTTGTCTATGGCAGCAGGCAGTTCCGGCTTGATTTCTGGAGCCGAAGGTTCAGGCTTAACTTCTCTTTTTCCCATACGCGAACATAAAATATGTTGAACAACCATCGAGTCCTCATCAGTAGTATTCTAGATGTGGATTGAAAATTTTTATTAATACAGTAATTACACAAATTGAATAGAATAATAAACGCATTCGCTTGTACGAATAAAGCTTACAATATATACAAAGTTTGGTTTGTTCGGACCAACATCACCGCCTTCACTTGTCTTTTTATCAGACACAGGCTTGGTAGCACCATTACCATCAGTCTTCTTGCCCTGTACATCTTGGTTAGGTAGTTCATCGTCGGAAAATCGAAGCATTACGTCATCGACGTACTTTTTACGATGAGTATTTCTAGCTGATCGTCTTTTGTTGTCATCGGCTTCGGGTGATGGTGGCGGTGTTGCCGCTAATTCTTCACCATCTGAATCCGGAGCTATACGACTTTTCCGTTTTCTATCAAAAACGTAAAGGGAAACAATGACATTAAACGATTCCCAATTTTTAAATTACTCTATTAATCAAAACTTACTTCGAGCTCCTTGGTGATTTTGAACTGGAGCCTTTACTAGGCCTTTTACGACTGGGGGTTTTCTTTTTCGCAGGGGTAGGAGTATCTGTCACTTGACCATCTTGGCTATCCTTCTTTTCTTCATCGCCACCCGTTTTCTCAGATTCTGACTTATCATCCCCTCCTTGTTTGGATTCTGACACTATAGGTTCGGTAGTCGATGAATCTACTTGTTCGTTATCGTCGTCCATAGTTACATTGGTTGATTTGGCTTCGGAATCTTTAATCGCAGTAGAATCAGAAACGGCGACCTCTTCGTTCTCACACTTGGCTTCTTCGTCTCCCGACTCTGACTTAACTTTCCTGTAACAAACAATTATAATTAAGTAAATTATATTCAGGCGCGCGTAATCCTACGATATTCAAGCACACATTATAATTAAAATGTTATAAATGTTAAAAATAAAATGTGAAAAGTTATAACAACTCATTCTATTTCATTGAAGCAACTTAATTTTATACCGATATTTCTATGATTGATTATTACCCTTAAAGTATTAAAGAAGAAAGAAAAACAGATAGATACATAGCGAGGACAAATGCCATAATATCGAACGAAAAAAACGATGCTTTCCGTAATGCAAATAAACGATCCAACTTACTTTCTACTACGTTTGGGTGTCGTTTCTTTGCCATCCTTCTTCTTTTTCGGCTTTGGTTCCTTTGGAGCTTTTGGCTCCTTCGGTGCTTTTGGCTCCTTCTCCTTTTTAGGCTTCGGCTCTTTAGGCTCCTTCGGTTCCTTCGGCTTACGTGGTTTCCTCGGCGGTCTTGCTTTCTTGGTTTTAGTAGGCCATTCTTCCTCTACATCGCCACCAGACGTCGGTTTCATGTCTTCCACCGAATCAGCAGCACTGTCGACAATATTGCTGCTGTCTCCAGGGGTGACTAGATTATCGGATACCGGTTGCTCGGGCTGGATCGTTGGTTGCGTCACGACAGGAGCCACGACTTCCTTGTCCGCCTTCTTCCTGCTCTTTTTTGCTCGTGACGTTCCCTTGCTTCGGCCTCGGCCAGTCGTACTCGAAACTTGAGGACTATCCACGACAGCCGGTGCATTAAACAGAGGAGTCTGGAGAATGCACTGGGATCCTCCGTTACACTGTTCGCCCGTTTCGTGCTGCTGGAGAGCCTGCAGCTTCTCTTGCAAGGCGACAATTTTTTCTTGTACTTCAGGTGCCGCCGGCATGCAATACAATTCCTGCAACTGCTGCTGAAGGGCAGCTCGTTCCTGATGATGAGTTACCGGAGCTAAGGAGTTCGTGAATCCGGGCGTGATAGAGGTTGGTGTCGCGGTCGTTGACATATAATTTATATTTGTTATACCCGTGCTGTTTACCACGGCATTATTATCACTCGCGGCATGATACGGCTGCGGTGTTTGTTGCTGAGATCCCACCACCATGTCGTTCGAGTACATAGTGTTGGTTTTTGGAATATTCGTGTATTCCCCGAAAGGTGTTTGGCCGGCTGGAATATTGGCTTGGGAACTCGGCATCGTTACCCCAGCTATATTGGCATTATGCATGGGCGGCATGCCAGTAGTTTGCCCAACGGCAGGAACTTGCTGCGGCGCTTGTTGCGTCGCCCCGGCAATTATTGTCGGGGCTACGCTACTCGCTGGACTCTGCGCTTGAGTTACTTGAGCTTGCACTTGATTCGTCACCACTTGATTTTGTACTTGCGTCGACTGATTCGGTACCTGGTTTTGCGCTTGCGTTGACTGATCAGGAATTTGGCTCTGCAATTGCGTGGATTGATTGGGCACCTGGCTTGGCTGTACTTGCGACGATTGATTTGCTATCTCGTTCGATGATTGAACCTGAGACGATTGGTTCGGAATTTGATTTTGCACCTGCGTCGACTGATTGGGAAGCTGACTTTGCATTTGCGTCGTTTGGCTGGAAATCGTATTTGATGGTTGGGCTTGAGTCGACTGATCGGGTGTTTGAGGTTGGCTCGGTGTCTGATGCTGTAACGGGGAAGTAACCGCGCTGTTACTCTGAGACAGCACATTTACTTGGGGCGTTTGCGACGTATGCGTCTGCGGCTGAGATTGTGTTTGAGATTGCAAGGCGGGTTGTGGGGAATGTCCTAATACTGCTGTCTGAGACTGTGTTACCGGGGACTGACTAACGGGTGTCAGCTGCATTTGCTGAGGTGGACTCATCGTCGACGACGTTGGAGGAATTATTTGTTGCTGCTGGGCGGCCGGTAGAATTTGGGATGGCACGACGGGTGCCTGGCTCACCTGAGCTTGACTCGTCGGAGCTGGTGATATCATTTGCGATTGTCCCACCGCGGTCATTTGCGGTACCGGAGATTGCGAGCAACTGAGCGATTGCGATTGCGATTGACTCACCAGTGGCTGTTGAGTAAGCGGTGGCGTTGGACAAACAGCTTGCTGTTGGGCAGAGCTGATTTCGACAGCCTGGTCATTCGTTTGCGTGTCTGCTATTGTATTTTCCACGCTAGGAATAGAATTTTGCAGTTGTATCGAATTTGCGGCTGGCTGTTGCTGTTGCAATATTGGCGATACACTGCCGCATTCGACATTATTACTGGTACTGGTAGCGGGTAATGATTGTACGGGTTCGATGTGCGTTGGATTTATGGTTACAGCTTCCATCGACGTATTGACTTGAGGGCTATTGTGAATAGGGCTTTCTCTCTGCTGCTGCTGCTGTTGCTGCTGCTGCTGCTGCTGCTGCTGTTGCTGCTGCTGCGGTTGCTGCTGCTGCGGTTGCTGCTGCTGTTGCTGTTGCTGCTGTTGCTGTTGACTCATTACATCCTGACTATTCATCATTTGATTTTGTTGGCTTTGTTGCTGTTGATGATGCGGTTGGGTTGCTGTTGCTGCTGTTGCTGTTGACTCATTACATCCTGACTATTCATCATTTGATTTTGTTGGCTTTGTTGCTGTTGATGATGCGGTTGATGCATTTGTTGCTGTTGCTGATGCTGCTGATGATGCTGCTGTTGCTGTTGGTGCTGTTGATGAGCCATTGATTGATCTGGTATTTCAGTCTCTGGAACAGGTGGTGGATGTGGAAGAGAGTGAACGGAACTTTGAACGATTTCCGTGGTGTCCCTTGACGTCGTCTCCACGACATTGTGAATACTTTCGTTTCCATTAATGGGATATAATGGAGCGCTTTGCTCGGATACGACTGGTGGTGGTGGAGGCTGTGGCGCTGGCTGCTGTTGCTGAAGCGGTTCCATTATACTTCGTCCGTCGTTTAGGCTCATTGGTGGCCTGATTTGCGGGGGTTGCGACTGTGGTTGCTGTGGCTGTGGTGGCGGGGCTTGTGGCTGCGGTTGAGGCTGGGGTTGAGGCTGGGGTTGAGGCTGGGGCTGGGATTGAGGCTGGGGCTGATGTTGCGACGGTGGCCATTGCGATGGCATTGGCATGCGTGGCCCCGTTGCCACTGGGCCCATAGGAGGTTGCGTTGCTGGCTGCGGTAAGATATTTGGTGGATGAGACATTGGTGGCCGCGATTGATATTGGCCGTAGTCTTGTGAAGGTACGTTCGGATTCGAAACCGAGACGCCTGGTATCACCATTTGTTCGAGGGCTTGAAGTGTTGTTTGCTGTGTCGAAGCGGCAGAGCTTATAGGCATCGAAGTTGTCGGGCAAGGAGACACGGACACCGGTTGAGGCTGCTGCTGTTGATGAGGGAGCTGTACATGTGGATGAGGCGACAGCGTGCTGGGCTTGGCCGGAGACATTATAGGTCTACAAGTTTCATTATATTTTGCGTTTTTATTTTACGGACAGTTCTTTCTATTGGCAGACTTTATAAATGGCTTTTTATATATATGATATTAGAGCAGAAAGAAAGTATAATTTTTTGAAGGTATAACTAATGCCCGGGCAAACTAACAGACTGAATGGTTAATCTGACAAAAGCGAATAAGCCATGTGTAATTTTATTTTTATAATCTTCCCACGATTATATTAAACACTGTATTATTGTGAATAATTGTAATTTTAGTACAAGCTACTTCTAGCTGTAATTGCAAAATCTTTTAAGTAGGAGTGTGGCTATCGAGCATTCGAACAATCAAGATCAATCTCTCTTTCAAGCAAGAGAGAAATTTAAAATGTTACCTGGGAGACATCTGCTGTTGCACAGCTGGTGGCCTAGGAGACATTTGAGGTCTGGGAGACATTTGAGGAGACGATTGAGGAAATGATGCCCTATACTGAGGGCTCGTAGCATGCTTCGTAGGCCCGTACTGAGGTGTGGGGCCAGGATGCTGTGGCTGATTGAACATTTGTGACGAATGGTGAGGATACTGAGGATCCATAGGTTGCTGCTGTGGCTGCTGTGGTACAGAATGCTGTGTGTGCTGCTGTGTATGTTGACCCTAGAGCAAAGCAAAGCATGATTTTTCAATTTACTTTTAGAATAAGACGCACGATATATTGAGTGGCCCGTATTTCGCACCAAGTACGAGACCAATTCTTACCAAGGGAGGGTACTGCTGATGCGAGGGATGCGTTTGATGGGTCGAGTGGGACGGATGATGATGAGGCATTCGTTGGGGTTGCTGCTGAGGCGGCTGTGACTGCTGGTGCATTGATGGACCGAAGCCCAAGTAGCTCGAAGAGCCACCATACATGGAAGCCGCGCCTCCCTGCTGATAGTGTTGCTGCTGCTGGCCGACCATGTGCTGATAGGCGCCACTGTTGGCCCCGGGCTGTATTCCTTGGTGCGGTACACCCATACCCCCGATCATGCCCTGCTGCGCGGAAAAGTGCTGCTGTTGCTGCTGTTGCTGCTGCTGTTGTTGCTGCTGCATTTTTTGGCTCATGCTCGGCTGCTCCTGCTGGTGACCGTATTGGGGCATGTGCTGCCTATAGGTCGCCGGCTGGGGTATCATTTGGTTGTAGTGCCTTTGCATCTGGGGATAGGCGCTACTCTGGGCTGGCCAGGCCTGCATGCTCGGATCCATGGCCATGTTGGCCCGGGCCATCGGGTGCTGCTGCTCCATCGAGTACATGCTGTCCGAGTAGCCCGGGTACTGGGCGGCTTGACCGGGGTGGGGTCCTTGGGGTGGGCCCCGCTGCTGGGGCCCGGGCCCGGGGGGACCGATGCTCCTGCCCTGGGCTTGGAAGGCGGCGGGTCCGGGCCCAGGCCCCGATACCATGCCGCGTTGGGGCCCGCCAGCCCCGGCTCCGGGACCCGCCTCGAACGTCCCGAGATTTTGGTTAAACATGCCGCGCTGCTGCGCCGCTGGGTTCTGCAAGGGGTTAGTGCCGCCAAATTCAGATCCACCGAAGGACGTTAATTTTTGTAACGGAGATTCCTGGTTAATGCCGTACGACTGGTTAATGTAACTCCCTCCTCCATTGGGGCCGGGATTCGGACCATCCCTCGACACTACGACAGAATTGCTTGCTGCTGTCGGGTCAAAGTGATCATTCCCCCCGAGGTCAGGAAGAGCATCGAGCATCGATCCACTGACATCTTCGCCAAATAAGTCGTACGAGTCCATGTCTTTACGCTGCACGACTCTTCGCCTCCTTGTCGGGCTTGTGGGAGTATTGAACAGTTTCTTCTAATACCATTAGCGTTCCCATCATTGCTTCTTCTCTGTGTCTTCTGAAACAACATGCCAATTTTACATTTCACTATGCTACTCTTTACCTCGCTCCGAAGATAATTATAGCTTAGATAAAATTAACACGAGCTTTCTTTTTCTTTACGACTTGCTGGCGACATCGACGTACGCAGTAGACACCAAAGGGGAAAAGCTATACGCTTATGGCTTAAATTATCATAACCGCTATAACCTTCCCCCTTAAGGACCTGCCACTTTTCAACATTTCCGCAACTTAGATCTAAAAACATCGATCCTTAATCCTCATCACCTGTAAAAAAAGTCATTCTCTCTATGACGCCGTCAGCGTATTAATTTCTTAAAAATAGCCGGGCTTATACTTCTACGCGCGCATACTATCGCGAACACACAAGTTCACTCACCTACTTATTTTATAACGTTTTTATATGGTTCGGTCTAACGAGCACCAACGAATAAATAAGTTTTCTACCAAGTATTCACATTCGCTGACTCGTTATTGCTTTGGCGAATAAAGAAAATGAGCACGTCAGCTGATTGAGCAATATTTAAACCTAACCAGCAAATAACTTCAACGAAGCGTAAATGTTAAAGTCAAACTATAATCGCTTTTAAATTCATACCCGATTTGTAAATCGTTATAAATCGAAGATTAATATTGTTTAAAAATTACCAAAGGCAAAGTTTTATAATATATATATATATATTTATATATATATATATATATATTATAAAACTTTGCCTTTGGTAATTTTATTTATTTATATAGTAGTAATTTTATTTATATATATATATATATATATATATATATATAATAAAAGTATTACTTTAAATTTAGTTAAATATAAGTGCGAGAAAAAGACCTTAACTCAGTCGGAAAGAACACTCGAAAAATCAATCAGCATCTCTGTTGCGTTTTGTACGTATACGTGAGCATTATCAAAGCCTTGGCGAATAAATAATTCACCCCCCTCCCCCACTCTGACCGGCTGCCGGTCGAGCAAAATCTACGACGGAAGAAAAGCAGCAGCAGTAGCCGTAGTAACAGCGTCTGGGAAATCGATTTTCAGAGCTCCCGTAGTGTCTTCGGAATGCACACATAGAGCATGTTGGATGAGCTGATGGAATGACAAAAATCCATCGAGTGCGTACATCCGTCTCATTGTCTTGC
>NW_011948415.1:7214980-7269523 GCF_000503995.2 Ceratosolen solmsi marchali
CAAGAGAACGTTCATGATTCTCTGTGGTTGTGTGTGACGGAGAGACGGAGAGGGAGAGGGAGAGAGAGAGAGAGAATCGGAGATGGAGTGAGGCCGAGATAGCGGAAAGATAATAAAGAAGACTAAGCGAGGAGGAATAGAAGGGGAATCGAAAAAGCATATAAGTAACTTCAAGAGACACGGCTGCTACTCGAAAAAAGACGGGCTGCACGACGACGCCTGACGTAATTACGAGCACGACTCGAGGCAGTTCTTCCTCGGCTTCCTCCTGCTGCTTTTCCATACGGAGGGGGCAAACCGGGAAGGGCAGCAATCGCTCGCCCCTCTACCCGCGCGAGACAGATATCGCAATTAACGGAATAACCATTTTTAAATTCAAGCAGAATGGAAGTCTTACTCATGTACGCTGGAATCCCTCCTCCTCGTGGTGGAGCTCATCGTCGCGTCCGGCGGCCGTCCTTGCGGTGGCGTTGAGGAGCCAGCATGGGATTAGAAAGCAAAAGAGGGAGGGAGGAAGGGAGAGACAAAGAGAGAGAGAGAAGAGATATCGCAAGAGGGAGAGATGTCGAGCGCCGATCGGAGCAGGACGAGGGAGCGAGGGTGAAGAGTCGCGCGCGCGCACCCGAGTCACGGAGGGCGACGCGCTCGACGACGGGAGGACACAACAGTGAACGGTGGCCCTACGCCATTATCGCGCCTTGGCCCCACGACACACGCGCGAGTACGACCCAACACATGCGAGCGCCCGCGCCTCGTACACTACGAACCCGCGCGCGAGTACACACGCACACACCCATGCATGCATATATATATATATATATATACACGCGGGCGCGCGCGTGAGGGCTCGCTCGCGATCGTGCAACGCTCGATATGCGGCGTTCGCCTCGTCCTCGTCACTGTTCGACAGCAGCCCCGCGATTCAACGAAGGTCGTGGTGTGCGTCCGTCGTCGTCGTCGCGGTCGTCGCGGTCGTCGCGGTCGTCACGGTCGTCGTCGTCACCGCCGTTACCGCCACCGTCAACGCCACCACCGCCTCTCCTCCCGTTCTTTGCGCCGCCTGGCTGCGTATCCTGCGACCGGGCCGGCCACGGCCGCCTGTACGGTGTATCCTCGCGTATACTATCGCTGTCGCTCACACTAGACGACGGTTAGTTGCCGTCGTGCTCCCAAGTGTACGTGAGTACGCGCTCTGCGTTTTCCAAACGGACGCGAGAAAGAGGAAAAAGAGAAGACAGAACGATCACCTCCTCCTCTTCCTCCTCCTCCTCCACCTCTTTCTGTTCCGCGCTATTCGACTCTTCCTAGTTCCTGAGCCCGCTAACCTCTGTCTGTCTCTCTCCCTCTCCCTTCCGCCCCTCTCGTTCCATCGCTCGCTCCCTTCCTCTCTCGTGGTTGGCCGAGCAAGCCACCTTCTGGTAGCCGCACGCGAAAGAGCGGGTAGCGGCAACCAAGAGAAGTGGAGAGAACGAGAAAGAAGGAGAGAGGATCGGCAGCGAGGTGCAAGCGTGGTCCGAATCATTCCACGCGCATCTCTGTTGCTCTCCTACACGGCTCTCTCCTTTTCTCATCCACACATCTCGTTTTTCTACAGCTGTTTCTCTCTTTTCCCTTTTTATATATACATGACGCGCGCGAGCGACCACTCACACCACCCTTTTCCCGCGCTCTGTCTCACCGAGAGCCGCGGCTTTCTCTTTTCTCGCTTCTCTCTCCCTCTCCTGGCCCAGCTCCGAAACGCGCGCACGCCTTTCCTCCTCTCTCTCCCTCTTTAGCCGCTCTTTTCTGTCTTTTTTATACCCGGAGCGGCCGAGCTCCCCCACCATGATCCTCAAGCTCGTGCATATGTACATTCGTATTCACATGCGTCAGCATCGTACGCACTCATACACAGTTAGGTTCGACTGCTACTCGCCCGACGCGACGGGTGCGACGACGATGACAACGACGACTCCCCCGACGATGACGACGATGATGACGATAACGAGGAGGAGGACGAAGACGATGACGAAGAGGAGGCCGACGGCAGCGGCGACGGCTACACAATCAACGGGATATGCACGACCTGCTGGGTACACGTGCACATACGCGAATACACACGTATGTGTGTTCGCATATGCCGGTTATACGGAAGAGAGCGAGAGGTGGGATGAGATGACGAGGGGAAAGGGAAGCGGAGCGGAGTGAGACGGGGGGAAAGCAATAGGCGGCAGCCCTCCTCGAAGAGGAACTCCTCCGTCCCCGTCTCAAAGGAGTGCAGAGTTACGTGCTACGGGCATCCGTACTGCGTACGGAAGGCATCCGCGACCGCTATTATTCGCGGTCGGGATATGGGTGCCGTAGTGAACTTTTTGAGCTTCGAATATACTACTATTACTACTACTATTAACGCCGCTGCTATCGCTAACACTACTATCACTACTAATTCTACTACTAGACTAGTTGTACTACCCACCTAATGCTATTACAACGACTATTGCTGCTACTACCAGTTCACGGACCGACACTACACCCAATTCGCTTGCACGGACGTTCTCCTTTCGCCTAAGCGCATGCTACATGTACACATATATAATAGGGGAGGGGAGCCAGCCGCGTATCGCGATTATCCCAAAGATTGACAAAGGGCAGAGGTACGCCAGGAGGAACCGGATGGACGCTCGACCAAGTGGGAGTGATGGAGACGGACAGATACACGCATACATACGTACACGCGCGTTCATGGGAAGAAGGCAGGGAGGGGGCGGCGGAGAAGAGAGAGAGAGAGATGAGCGACGCCGTGGCGCGCGCTCTTTCACATCGGCATCTCGTCGCGCTTATACATATATACATTTACTCGTTTTCCGATGCCACCACGACAAAACGAGAACAAGGGAGAGAAGTGTAGAGAGACGCCATGGCGAAATATCAGCGAACGCGCGCTACACGCACGTACGAACTACTACTCTCCTCTTCGTTCGCCTCGGCCGCGATGCTTCGCTCTAGTCGTCATTTTATCTCGCGCGATCGTTTCTCGTACGAATATGCGCGCCTGGAAGCCGTTCGTTCGGCCTTTGCCTGTGGATGTGCCGACACGTACGTGCATACGGCGTGTGCGTGTGTGCATGCCCGCACGCGCCACACAGGAGAAGCGCGAGAAATTGCCGATGCCGAAAGGCCGTAAGCCCCCGAGTTCCTTCCCCTCCGGCCGCCAGTCGCCCACCGCCCACCGTCCGCCGCACGCCGCCCCATTTCGCCCCACTTCCACCCGCGACTCTTTGTATTACGTTTATTTATTTGCCCTTTTTTAAAGCATTTTTATCTAGATGCACCGAGCAACGACGATTCGCGTCGCGCGCATGGAAGCGCCGATCGATGCTTATTTTCGGCTGCGACAGCCACTCGCAATTATAAACATTTTCGTGACAGCTGCTCATTTTTCTCCCTTTTTTTTCTCTGCTTCGTCGATACTCTCCATCTACCAATCATTCTTCCACCCGCTGCTCTCTCTCTCTCTCTCTCTCTCTCTCTCTCTTTCTCATTCACTCTCCTATATTAGCCAATATCTGAATAAATATGAGATAAGGATTACATGATGGCTAGGAAAATAAATAACTGCATTTAAAATATGCAGCGTTTGTATAATGCTCAAAAAATGTTGGACTTGACCAAACACCTGTCATCCTTTGCCTCGCGTTTTTTTAGCCTTTTAATCTTCGTTCCAAAGCTATCAAGGATCAACGCACCAGAGTTTCGTCATCTTGTATGCAATGATGCGCCAGTAGTGCCTGTACAATGCTGAAAGCTGTTCGAGAAATCGATTCGTTAATTCGAGACGTCATTTTTTCGTTTTATGCAATAATTATATTTTCAAACTTATTGTTAAACTGAAACCTTAAAATTGTGATTAATGACTTGGAAGCTTATAGGCTGCACGCGACCGCTTAAAGATTAATTTATTTTGGGTTTCGAGAATAAGACGCCACACAGTGATTAGTAAACCTTTTAAGATACTACAAAGAATTCAAGGTTTAAAAGACTCTAATAAGCAACGCTAAAGATCAATGACAATAATAACAATAATAGCAATGTTGACAACGACAATAACAATAACATCAAGAAATAAAATAACATTTATTAAATGCTTGAGAAACAAACATATAACGTAAAATTTATCATACAGAATGTAAACAACCGATGATCCAAGTTAAATTCCCAAAGATATGATATTAAAAGATTCGCGTATAGTAAAAGTAGAGTGTAGCTTTATTTTAAAGACGATAAGTTGCAATAAGAAGAGTAAGAAAAGAGAAGGGGAGTGAAGAGAAAGGTTTAGGGTTTCAGTTGCGATGAAACAAAACACAAAGCACCTGGCACCGAAACGCCCTACGGAGGAGCGAAAGAAGTAAGAGGAACATTCTAGAATATCGTAGGAAATGCGCGGACACCGATGTCTGACCTTCCGTATCTTTCTCTCTCTCTCTCTCTCTCTCTCTCGTTCCACGCTTGTATTCTTGTGATTTCATCAGCTTACACGTGCATACATGTGTACATGTGTACATACATACTCGCATTCGTGTGCGCCATGTAATTGCGGTGTGCGAATTCGCATACGAGCTAACTTTCAAGAATGCCCAATAGAAATAAAACAAAAGATGACATAATCGCGAGTCGCGCAAGCTACTCGAGCCCACACACATTTGCGCGTGTGAGCGCGAGCGCGCGTGCGTGCATGCGTGCGTGCTACTGCTGCAGCAGCACCAAAAAGACCAAAAGAGAGGAGAACAAATCTGCCGAGTCGAGTCACGAACTCTTTAAAACATTATTCAGTTCACCTACACTCCAATTTCCGAACTTTTCTGAGCAAACGCCAGATATCTCGGTGTATATCCGTGAAGAGCGACGAATCGTCCGAGTATGTTATTATCAAGACGTTCTTGACATTGACTATGAAAATTTTATCGAAAAACTCAAACATGCCTAGAAAATTAAGGAATCGGGCTACTTTTTTAGCACTAAATGCGCGAGAAATTTTTCCTCAATGAAATCTGCCACAGTATTTAAACACTTGAATCTTTATACAATGATAGATCGTAACTAATCATAGTAATGGAGCAGCATTTGGATTTTAAACGAGCCTGAATATTATTTTGATTGTGTCCTAAAACTTATTTAGGTCAACATACTAGACTTCAGTCGATTGTTACTGTGCTACTCTTGGTTGATACAACAATGGACAATTGAGTTAAGAAAAAATAAATCGTTTGAAATTTACCGCTGCTTTACATACATTTTTTCGAACGTTAAAAAGTCAGTCTTTCATTTATGAATTTAAACTGGAGCACTTCTAAAGATCCTTAAAGACTCTTAAATTTATTCCTAAAATGTATACGTCATATTTTTATACGACTTGACAATTGATTATGATACATTTAATAAATGCAATAATTATTACTATTTTAGAGATAATATTTATAAACTAGCAAATTTCAAACTCCAGTAAAAAAAATTGACTAACTCAAATATACGTACTTCTTACAACTATTATCACATACAATTATTCCCATAAACATTTTCCCAGTAAGAGTATATCTATTAAGGCGTTGATAACTTCTCTGTCTCTCTCTCTCTCTCTCTCTCTTCCACCCCCTCGCTAGTATATTCTCTAGTGGCACGATAAAAACAGTAAAAACAAAGCTTAAAGTATAAGTTTAATAAATAACGACAATATACTTGGAAATAAAAATTTAGTTGTGCTACAAATTTTATTATTTTATTACTTCCCACTTCTTCCCCCGACAGCAGTTCTTTTATAATTACATGGATTCACATTTTGAGGCTGACCAAGGAGCAAGGTGAGATGCACAAGTAAAATACCGGCAAATGCGCCTCGCTGCACACGCGTGCTACCTCAAATGCGCGAGTGCATGTACGCGTTAAGTGCGAATTTTAAAACGGCGGCGCTACACCAAAGTCGCGCGTTCGCTTGCGACAATGTCTCCCCATACGCACATATCTCGCATTTATAAAGTAAAGTATTAAGCACGCTCGCGACTAAAGACGGAACAAGCAATTGGTAATAGCGAGGCGGAGCCGAAATTACACCGGAAAAGAGAGCCAATCAGATTTTACCTTATACAGCGGCACGAGTGCCAGGATACTTGATTAACCAATCGTATCCTGCGATTCTTCGAGTACACAAGCCCCTTGCACTCGCGTATACCTACACAACGTATTATGCGAGTGCTGCGAATGAAAGGTAAGGTAGCGAGGACGTGTAGGCTGCCCAACTGATATCTCTTCTCGCTTGGACGAGAGAGAAAAAAGAAGAAGAAAAAAAGATTACGCCAACTTATACACAAAGTATTTTTGCCATTTTTAATACATACTCGGGCTTGGATATTCTCTTCCGTTCCCTTTTCACAAATATTCTCTTTTTCCACTTCAATCCTCCGGCTCTGCTTCGCGCGCCTCTCTCTCTCTCTCTCTCTCTCTCTCTGTCCCTCCTTCCCTCCCACAAGCCATCACCGCACTAACGGTTAAAAATTGCTCTCCCCCATCGGTTACAATTTACCTACTTATCGTTTACTTCATACATTGTATATATAATGTCGGTTATTTCAAATGTTCAATCACAAAAATAACGCGACAACGTCACTTATGAATGTCTAAGTTTATTTATTTGCTTTTTGTTTTTGTTTACTATGGTTATTTATGTCTGCAAATTTATGTCGCAACCGTTTATCATGGTATAATGGCTAATAATCGTTTTAAACATAATATCGCATTTTTATAAAATTTCATAAAATTTATGTATATATATTTCAATAAAATTTCATGGAATTTGGATGAAGATAAGATATAAAGCATTTCGTAAAGCAATTAATAAAGTAACTCGGAATCTTGTTTCGCATTGAAATAATTATAAACATAAGAACGCAGTATCTAGGTTCTTGAATAGTTTTGATTATAAATTGTATGCACGAAAATGGATGAAAAATATTGCTGCTCCACGTTTAAATTACTTATGCAATTAACAAGTAATTGTAACATTACACAATCATTCAAGATACTAATAAATACTTTTATGATTTCTTGGAAGTCAGTTTATTGCAATGTGGAGCCAAGACAAGCAGGCTATTCTCTATGCAGCATTGCTCAAATTTGATATTTCTCTTTAATCTGCTCGATACGCTTCTGCGTTTTATAGGGACGTGGTTCGCGGTTGGAATCTATTTCGGTAACACCGCAACGAAAGTAACGCAAATGTTTAAGGACAATTCTCGGTAGATAAAGAATCCATCGCGTCGAGAAGTTGATAAATTCATATGTACTGGGAATTGTCATCGATTATCTAAATCGAGACAAATTTTTGCTACTTGTCCGTTCACTTCTCGGAAGATAGTAGGTTACTTTCCAAAGACCGTTTCAAAAAGCCGAGCGTTCCCCGAGAGCGATCGAGAACGCGGAAGCTGCTCCGAAAAAAAGGAACGGTTTCACCCAAGAAAGAGAAACGAAACTCATGTGTGCGGGAGGAGCGCTCGAAACGAAAGAGCTATCCCCCTCCCCTTCCCCTTCGCCAAGCCACCACCACCGCTGCCGCTACCTCATACACACATTTATGCACACGCAGATACAATACACAACACCTGACCCCGTTCGATGAAAAATATAAGACACTTCGTTGAGTTTAGCATTTGCCGTAAAAGAGAAGCAATTCGATCGACCTCCTGCGATCTAGGAAGAAAGGGATAAAAGGGCGAAAAAGTCGCGAGACCAATCGCCCGGATGATCGATGTACGGGGCAGTGGTCAGATTTCATCGTATATTAATTATTCTTTTCCGTTTTCTTGGCTTCCCCCTCCTCTCGTAATAGTTCTTTTTTTTTTTTTATTTTAAAAAATCAAGAAAAACATCACCTCGTTGTACGGAAAATGTGCGGCAAGTGTAAATGGAGCGATGGCTGGGTGAGTCACTTTTTGAGAGAGCGTCGATCCTTTTTTATGCGAAACAATCAGACGGGTTTTCGCTCAATTGTTATCTCGGTGTCCATTTTGTTTGGTTAATTACTGAAGAGGCGGCGTTGCTGCTGCTGCTGCTGCTGCTCCTAAGCTCGACCGTGCCGATGCCGCCGACGCAGGTTACGTTGACACATGACCGTTCGGTTTTCTCATTTCTTCGTTTCTTCCTCCCTCCCTTCCTCTTTCATTCGATCGCTCGCTCTTGCCCTCTCTTTTTCTCTGCCTGCTTATGTATTCGCTTCCTCAAGCCACACGGGAAGGAGAGCGCGCAGGGACATACACGCACCGCGGCGATAAAACTCCAAAATTTATCGATTACGGCGAGTCCGAGCCGGCGACGCGAGCGTACGCTATACCCTCGCCGGGATTTCCGAATTCTCTCGCCTTTTACATTTGTCGTTTTTTTCCCTACTCTCATCCTGACACCAACCTAACCTTTCGCTCCCTCTCTCTCTTCCTCATCTTATCGTTAGTATAACATGCGTAGAAAGTTTCGTCGATACATGTAAGTGTTCATATATTTTTATCTTTAATGTAAATTCAATGTTTTCATATGTTTAAATCGTATAGCAAGTAAGTATTTGCGTCTCTCTCTCTCTCTCTCTCTCTCTCTCTCTCTCTCTCCTACCCTCCTATCCTCCCAGCCGCACTCGCTCCCACCCTCTCGCCCTCACTCACTTACTCGCTCTCTCACTCTATCTCACTCTCTCTCTCTCTCTCTCTCGAGCTCGCCACTGCAAAAATGTACATGGTGGTACTTGCTCGCAACTACCTCGTATAACTGCATGCACACACACGCGCGCGCGCGAGTTGGACGTGCACATTCGTTCGCACGCACCACATACCCGTTCTCACATATAGAGGCAAGCACTCTACATACAACAGGACAGAGCAAAACACTGGAAATTTGCTGTTTTCTTTACCTTTTTCTAGCCAGCATAAACTGCCAAGAAGTGCACATCCGTCTTCCGTCTTGAGGATAAATCTTTCCTTTCTAAAAGAGCACTTGCACTCGCGCAACACAAGAAACTCTTCTTCAATCGCGAGCTCTTTTTATCTTGTCGGTTACTTTTCGCGAAAACTTACTCGTTTGGACGCTCGATTAGCGCGCGAGTTTAACTTTATCGCGTCCGGAGTAACTTGGCTCGACTACGACCACAATACATCCTCGCCTAATGACAGGTTTACAAATACTGATTCCAGGGTGATCTGCACTCGGGCAACTCGTTTCCTTCCATTGTGCGTCCCCAGAGATAAGCGGAAATGACGTTCACCTCGTTCGTGCGGAGTGGAGTAACTGAGCCGTTAGGAGAGTTCTTACATTTGTGTGCGTACAAATGTGCCTACGAACGCACTAACACGCCGACGCGAACCAACGAAGCGGTACCGGGGATTGGGGAAGCTCCTACTACTCGGCCATCTTTCCTGCCCAAGTGCTATAATCCTTGCTATACGGTATACTCTACGGCACAGTCTCAACGGCAATGCATATTTCTCCTACGGATTCCGGGGCCCCGGCACTTGGGAAAGCTGGCGCATGCGTAGACGACAATTTTCATTGATTCGTCGATGACACGCGCGGCATACGAAACACTCGGATTAAATGAAAAAAGAGCCGTCGATTATCAATGGATTATAATCGGTACTCGGTAATCAGCTTGTCTGTGTATTAAGGCTTTCCTACTCGCATTCGCGCACTCGGCGCTTCTCAATCATTCACTTCCGTAAAACTTGTCCTTGTTTCTAGAGAAAAGCCGTGCCATCGAAACATTTCAATTCGCATGGAATACGGTATTTTAATAGCCGATCGTAATAATTTACCGAATCGATTATAAACAAGTATGAATAACTGACTTGTATATGTATATATATATATATATATATATATATATATACTTAAGAAAACGAGTAATTTCATATTACGGTCATTAACTTCGTAACTTTAAAGCCGATATATTGCTAAAACTACTGGCTTTATATTAAAAACTTTAATTGTCATATTTGTAGGTTTTTTTTTAGTGATTGGTGATTTCACATCTCTGTCTTTCGCTATACTTAAGAATATAATAATATACATATTGATGTTAAGATACAAATGATGCGGGATTTATTATTATTATTTCCAAAGTATAACAAGAAGTGTAGAATTTGTTTTCAATTACTTTTAGGATTTCGTGTTTTATTATAAATAGTAATCAATACACAATACATTTACTGTTATATACATTTAATATTATATATACATTCCAAATATTTTATATTTAAATAAAACACTTTAAATCTTAACTAATTGACAAAGATAAAATCTACAAATTACTTATTTTTCAACTGGAAGAATAACTAAATAACATAATTTTCTATCAATAATTAATTTTGTTTTATATTTGTTATTGATTTAAATATATATTAAATAATATATTACTGTTCAAACTTTAATGTTTATTCTTTTTAAATACTTTAATAGAATTTTGCCATAAACTAATGCTTCAAACACTGTACAAAATTATAATATAATTCTTATTGCACAAAGATACTATTTCTGGTTAATTAAATAATCATAATTATCATATAAAAATCCCTGCATTTTATCAACAATATGTGCATTCGACATTTTGATCAAAGATATAAGATAAATTAAGATAAATCTTAATTTTTAATAGTAATATTATTAATACCGACTATATAACTATATAAAATATATAACTATAATTTAAAGATACAATGTATTAATGTGATATAATGTGAGTTGTGTTGAAACTGTTGGTTTTATATATCAAGTGTTACGTTATTATGTATTTGCAATGAAAATAAACGGTCTTACTTTATAAGATATTGTTTGAAAAGTATTTTTAACTAAATTCTGTATATTCGAGTAACTTCGGCAAATAAAAGTTAAATAAAATTTAATTAAATAGAATGAATACAACTAATGACCAATCGATTAAATTTAGTATCATCCGATAACATAAACCATGAATAAATTTCAATATTAAAAATACACTTGTTATTTACCGATTTAAATTATGTATTACCGAATATATATGCTTGATATTCATAATTTTAGATTGTGATAGGAAATATTAAGTCATCCATAAAAGTTTTAACAATAGCTCGACTATGAAAACTTAATTTTAAAATTAAAAAGAGACTTCTTAGACTGAATCGATGTAATAATTAAATATTTATGAAAAATATATTCAATAAAATTTAAATTAAATGATTAATGAAAGCAATATCATTGTTACTAAAAAGAAATAAAAGTAATAACACACATATCTGTGTAAAAAATTATTTATTCAGAAAAATGTATTAGTATTTCGAAGAATTATAATTATTTGAGTAGTGATAATAATGTATAAAGTCTAATCTGTAATTGGGCTTATTAAAATCTGGTAATTATTACCGAATGATAAATAATAAAAGCAATTGTACAAATGTACAGTTTGAAGTGACATTTATTTTCTATTCTGCTATTATTAAATTGTATAATAATAATCCAAAAGAAGCTTTATAATTTGAAGTTGGTAATCTAGATATTCACTAGCGCAATATAAATATCGGTATTGCATGGTATTGAAATTAACGCTTTGGTACATAAGTTTTTATTCTTTATTTATTTTTATTTTTTTTCTAAATCCAATAATTTCACGTTGCTTTCAAACAAGTTTTTCTAATTATGCTTTTTTTTTTTATCGACATTTATTAACGTGATAATTCGAGAAAGACAGAGATGTAAGACACATGTGTTGTAAACATTAGAATTTCCCGCGTCAAATAGTTGTGCAAGTCCAAGAAAAGTCGATAGTCATATATCGTAAGGCCAAAAGTACCATAACGATTTTCTGTCATTCCCACGTGGCACTGTGATATTCTTCCTATTTATAATTTAAACATGATTTTGGGGATGATCGCCTCCTCGAGTTCGGCATACCTGCTAAACAAATGACTCGACTTATATTAATTTCTTCGGCAACCTGAACAGGCGTTGTTCGAGAGTTGACAGGTGGTTTGACATTTGGCCGCGCCACCATCGTCGCGCTGCCGCTCAACTTTTTCTCTCCGTCTCTCTCACTAATAGTGTGTACCGTCTCCTTGTATGCCATATTGAGTGTATGGAATACACACAGAGGGATTACGGAGAATCGTTTTGAGAATTGCGTACTCGGAGAATTTGGGAAGGGAGTGACTTTGATGAGCCTCTGCTAAGAAAATTGTGAGGCTTGAGCTTAACCACTGCTCAGATTAAGTGGCTGATAATTTATACCGACACACGAACCCCCGGGGGACACATTTTGTCGAACGTCCGCCCGTGTGCGCTCGATTGTATATGTGCGTGTATGTACATCTGTAGGAGAGAGTAGATTTTTTTCGACTGCATATAGGCACACAGAAAAGGTGAGCTTCCTTACGTGTCTCCTCCCTCGATCTTTTGCGCGTCCTCGTCAGATTTTACAGTTACGTGATTTATCATACGATTTTCATCTGAGAAGGACACAGTGCTAAGACGTACTTTTAGTTGCTAGTGACGTCGGCTTCGTTAGCCACTACCTGCTGTTGCTTGCTATTTTTTCAATCTCGATATCTTTATTTCTCGAAATGTTTTCTTCGTTGTATCTGAGCCATCGAGTATTGTAATATCAATGTTATCCTTTTAATTCTTACTAGTTTGGTGATAAAGTTCGTCTTACGCATTTTTAATATAGAATCGTAGCGTAATCTTAATATCATAAAGGTATTTCGTCTTTGTCTTTAGTCACAAGTGCTTTTTATTTACACTCGTGTTGTATGTTTTGTATACGGAATTTTTTTCTTAATTGTATACGTAAATTTTTTTTTTATTTATAATAATAATATTTACTTAAAATTATTTTAGTTTCAAAAAGTTTCTAGTAATAACTAAGTAACTAATGAAATTTACTGCATAAAGGTGAATGTTATATCTAAAAAAAGACAGTATATGCATATATATATATATATATATATATATATATAGTCATAATAAATTCGTATTTATTGTGCATAAAATAATTGCATGTAGCTAAAGATTAAATTAATCAGTTCAACGCTAGTTCATTAATGATTCATTGTTGTCTATTGTTTTTTGTTATAAACAATATCATATTTTTTATTATATATAAATACTGAATTTGATAGCAATACTTTTTCTTTGTAGGTATAAGATGTCGGCAGGACCTTATAATTATTCTTATATTTTCAAGTATATTATTATAGGTGATATGGGAGTAGGAAAATCATGTTTGCTACATCAATTTACAGAAAAAAAGTGTAAGGAAATCAATATTAAATAAGAAACCTTGTACATCATTTTTATTAATTGGGTTTCATTAATCATATTTAATATTATAGTTATGGCTGATTGTCCTCACACAATTGGTGTAGAATTTGGAACTAGAATCATTGAAGTTGCTGGACAAAAAATAAAACTTCAGATATGGGATACAGCTGGACAGGAACGGTTTAGAGCAGTAACAAGGTATTAATATAATCAAATTAAAAAATTTATTAAAGACAAACTGCAAATAATTAAATCATACTAAAGGTAGAATATTATGCATTTTTATCTTAATCAGCTGAATGATAGAGTTAGTTTTACTTGGTTCAAAGTTGATTATATATATATATATTTTATAATAATAAATATTTTTAATTTAAAATTAATAGATAACAATAAAAATAATGTACATTTACATAAAAACATTTATTATATGATACAAATTAAAAAGTTTGGTTTATATAGAAATTTTATACAGAACATTATATAGAAATTTATTTATATAAATTTATATAAATCTTTTTTAAAAGAGTATTAAAATATTAATTTTTAAAGAAACTTGAAATATATAATGTAAATACAAAATAATGTAATAAATAAAAATAAATAAAATTAAACAAATAAAATAAATAAAATTAAAATAATGTAATAATTTTTACTTTACATATATATATATATATATATATATATACATGTGGGTGGAGTAGTAAAAGATAATTAAATGTTTATTATGAGTAATTAATTAAATAAAATTTTGTTAATGATTTCTTGTAATAAAACAAAATACAAGTCTGTTTTTTTAATTAGGATTAATAAATTTTTATTTGTCAAAATTTATCTAAAATAATGTACAATTATATATCTTAATTTATCTACAACTGATTCATATTATTTCTTTGCATATTATTCATAGAATATAAGAATATTTTTTAATATTGAATCTAAAGCAATTTCTCTTATTAAAATATAAAAAAATAATTAAATATAATTATTGAATTTCTTTAAAAATTTAATAGTGTAATATTGTTAAAAAAAATGTATATAAATTTATATAAATAAATTACTATATAATATTTACAAGCTTTTTAAATATGTATTTGAAATTTTATTATTTTCAAAAATAAAAAATTAAGTGATATATATATACACATTATAAGTTTTGATTTTACTAAAATATTTATATATTTTTAAATGCAACATTTACTTTAATTAATATTAATAATTTAATTTGATTAAATTTTTTATTATAATCTGCAGGTCTTATTATCGTGGAGCAGCTGGAGCTCTCATGGTTTATGATATAACTCGACGTTCCACTTATAATCATTTAAGTAGTTGGTTGACAGATACAAGGAATCTTACAAATCCAAGCACTGTAAGTTTAAGAATAAATTAATTATAATTAAAGTACTAATAATTTTTTTAACATAGGTAATATTTTTGATTGGAAATAAAAGTGATTTGGAAGGACAAAGAGATGTTACTTATGAAGAAGCAAAAAAGTTTGCTGAGGAAAATGGACTGATGTTTGTAGAAGCTAGTGCAAAAACGTATGTAAAAATGTTTACAAATATAACTAGTATTGTTAAACGATATATTTTTATTATATTAGTTATTTTTATTTTAGTGGAGACAATGTTGAAGAAGCTTTTTTGGAAACAGCAAAGAAAATCTACCAAAGTATACAAGATGGCCGGTAAATTGATTTGGATCCTATAAATACAGTATAATTATTAAGTAATTATTTGAAAATGAATAATCGTCTAAATTATCGTTTCAGTTTGGATTTAAATGCAGCAGAATCAGGAGTACAACATAATCCAAGTCAACCCGGTCGCACCAATTTACAAGGAGTATTGAGCGTTCAACAAGGAGGAAAAGACTCATGCTCTTGTTAAGCTATTATTTATCTGTATATAGACCCTCTTATGCGTTAAATGGGGTTTTGTATACTGACAAAGATTTATGTTTTATTAACAATTGTATTAAAGTTAATAATACTTTTGTTGCATACTTTCCAGATTTCTTATTCGTATTTAAAAGAAAAGGATTCAAAATAATTACAATAAATAGTAGAAGCATGAGTAAAAAATATTGTAAATTCGTTTAGAATAATTTTTTATGTATATATATTTTTAATTTTATTAAAACACATTTTACGTTTTATATTCATAGTGGAAAATCAATCGGATTTTTGTTTCAAATATCAAAAGATGAAAAACTGACAAATCCTATACCATTTAATTTTCATGTAATTTTTTGTAAAAAAACAAATATTTATCAGTATACGAACAACCCTGAATGCCTGTAATGCATATAAGGTTTACATAAAAGTAAAAAAGCTATGTTTTGTTTAGATCTTTGATGAAAAGTATTTACCTAAACGCTAAATCATTTAGATATTGTTTTTTTTGATTGGCAAATAATTGCATGAAATAAATGCACATTTATATCGTATATTATCTTGATTATTAATATATTGATATTAATTTTTAAAATTATTGTTAAAATATAGTATTAAGAATGATGTAATTGCTTTATAAAAAAAATAGATATTTTTTAACGGACTTCGTAATTTAAATAAATTATTGATTAAATTTTTTTATTAAAAAAATTCTAGGAATATGAATTAATGTGTATCTTATTGAATAATAACGTTTAAATTTTCATTTTGCCATGATGAAAAAATAATATACTATAATATTCATGTTTGCTTGATGGATTAATTATTGAATAATTCATCCATGCTATGTTATAAAATCAGCTTGATTTTAGGTAAAGAATTACAAAATCAAGTAAATAAACGTTTATTTCATTCCTTTGTGTATTATGTTTAGAATATAAAGGCGGGAACAAAAAATGAAATAATGAGGCCCGATTAAGCGTTTTGTGAAAAATCGATTTTTCACATGTAACACATTTTGTAAAAATAATCGCGAAAGTAATCGCTATTCTATATAAACCAAAAAAAAAAAAGAAAAGGTATATAACATTAGATCATGCATAAAGAATGTAGTATCTAACAATTATTAAATAGGTTAATAATAAATAAGTAAATAGTAAAGATGAACATTTGTATGATCGTTATAAAATGTATTTACAAATACTTTAATGCCATTGTCAAGGTGTGCTTTATCTACTAATACTAAATTCTAAATGGGAAGTTGTTGTACTGTTATTATTTATAGCATTAAAGGAATTATAAAGTGTATATAAATTATTTCTTTTGCAAAATGGAATTATCATTATAAGTATTAAATTCAGAATTGGGCCTAACTGAGCTTTATTTTCCCAAATGGTTTATTTTATTGCCTCCAGGTTTATATTAAGATATATACAGGAGATATTTTCAATTTACAGTATTTGAAAGATATTAATTAAATGTATTAGTTTCACTAATTAATGAGATATTGACTTTGCTGTATATGCGATGTTAAGAATGTTTAAGATGAAGTCATTCTAATAATTAACTATACTATACAAATTGATTATTTGTTGACTTCTATTTTCATTATAATCATTTTATATTAATCTTTTTTATATTATATATTTATGTTATAAAAAAAATTTAGTAATAGTTATGTTTGTAATTAAGCGATTTTAAACATTCATACATGATTCCAACATGTCATTTTAAATATTGTCTAATAAGATGATTATAATTTTTAATGTTCATTTTGTTGTAAAAAAATATAATCAAAGTAAACGTAAATAAACATTAAAAATTTATTTATATTACGTATCGATTTTTGGAAAAAGAAACAACATAGCCTTTCCTCGCATTTACGGTAATTTTATTTTAGGAATGAAAATTTATACAATTTGATTATGTTGCTTCTGAGCATACGGATGTGTAAGCTCGCATGTAACATATAATATATATTCATATACAATATATAAATAATTAAGTTGTGCTCCTTATCCTTTAAAAGTAAAAGTGTAGTTCAAATATTTTTAACGTTTAACGAACAAAATCACAATTCGCTATTTTGGTTTTTTTTTTTGTTTTAAGAAAGAACAATTTTAATTCTACCGTAAATTTAAGTAAATAGCAAAATATTTATGTATTGATTAATAGGTTACGTTTGTAAAAATAGTAAGAAATGGATTATGGATTTTGCGATTTATGCGTTCATGCATCGACAAATAAACGAAATTTGAGGGAAACTCTATTAAAATTATACAACGGTAAATAATTTTGTAGTTAAATATTAAAAAATTTACAAATCTTCAAGTTAAATATATTAGTCAATATATTTTATTTATGATGCAGTTGGTTATAACACAGTTGCACTTAATCAAAATGTTGATGAAAATGTATTTCATAACGAAAAAAAAAAGAAGAAAAAAACTGATGAAAATGACACTGTAATTCCATGTATACCTGAACCAATAGATGTTAATGATTTACTTGAAGAATTTAAAGGAAAACTAAATATTTTACATAGAATAACCTTTTCTTTCTCCGACCCAATAAAAACGCATTCTTTGGTTTGTCAATAATTTAATATTCAAGCGTGAAAATTTTATCACAAAATATTACAAATAATTTTTGTCAATTGTATTACTTTTAGAATCAGTTGCCAATTTTAAATAAATATAACTTATATGCCATTATTCCAAAAAGCCAAGTAGCATTTCAGGTAAGTTTAAATCAATTGTTTTTATGTTATATATTTATCTTAATTTTGTTTATAGTTTGCCTGTTCTCAACTTAATGTAGATATTATTACAATAAATTCAACTTCTTCTCATATAAAACTAAGTAGGAAATTATATTCTCAAGCAATAGAAAAGGGTATTCATTTTGAAATAAATTATTCCGATGTTATAAATACTTCTACTCGTAAATTAGCTATTTACCATTCACATTTGTTGTATACGTTTGGAAAAAGTAAGGTAAATGAAATTTGTATTCTAACTCAATTAAAAATTTTTAATAATTATGAATTTTACTTCGACTTTTAAGAATGTTATTATTTCGAGTGGAGCCAACAATCATTATTCTATTAGAAATCCATATGATATAATTAATTTGTATCCTTTTCTTAGATTTAACTCATTATTATATAAAAATATAAAATATAATATAAAATTATAGTAGTTGCTTCCTTAATTTTGTTAATTGCAATTAGAGCTAGATTATTAGGATTGAATGAAGTAAAAGCTAAATGCTCAATCCTTCAACAGGCTCATCGAGTCCTTCTAAAAGGAGGTAATTTATTTTTCATTTTTTATCAAATCTTAATAAAATGTTTTCTTTTATCTACTTGTTTAATTTAATTTACAGAAGGGAGACGTTGTAGAAAAGCTATATTTAGAATTTATCGTGATACTGATGACGACCTTAAGTTACACGATCCAGCGGCGAAGAGACTGAAATCATAAAATAAAATCATAATTTATTTAATAATATTATTAATTAATAATTTCTTAATAAAAGCATATATTTTACATAATTATTCAACTAATTTATATTTATAATTTACATTCAACTAACTAATTTATTTACTTTATTACATTTTGTGTAAACCTTATACAAACAATGTACTTTATTTAAATATACAGTATACTTATAGGATATCAAAAATGAAAAGAATGTTTAAATAAATATTCTAAATATATAAATAAACGATGAATGAACAGTAGAATATGTGTATACATTAAGGATTTCGTTAGACTTAATGATTTTTTAATTCTTTATTAACTGGATGATTTGAATTTTGAAAAACTTGTTAAATAATTATCGAGCGCATGCGTGTTGCAAAGATGTTGATATAAGCAAAATAACTCGTGTAACTATTGAATCAATTAAGGCTGTTACGTATGTAAAATTACTCTACCAGTGTAGTGCTGTATACACGTTTGGAGATTTTTCATACGGATCGCGGGAGTAGAAAAAAAAGGATTGCTAGGATTGTGTAAATTTAGAAAGCAAAAAGTTCATTTGCAAGGTGGTTCTTAATTTAGAGTTAAATTATAATGCAGAGTGTTATAAACTCTGTAAAGGGCACTGCTCTTAGCTTTGCTGAATATCTAACCCCAGTTTTAAAGGTTTTTATAGATATATTATATTTTAATGTTGTACAATTTTTATATTTTCGAATAATGAAATATTAAATGTCAAGCACTCCTATTTAATAAATATTTATAATGCGTATTGATTATTTAGAGACAAATTATTGTATGCGCAGGAAAGCAAGTTTAGGGAAACTGGAGTCTTAACACCAGAAGAGTTTGTTGCCGCTGGAGAGCATCTTGTACATCATTGTCCAACATGGCAATGGGCTGTTGGGGATGTAGACAGAGCTAAACCATATTTACCAAAAGACAAACAGTTTTTACTTACCCGCAATGTTCCTTGCACGCGTAGATGTAAACAAGTAAAATCTATATTATTATTTTCCCCTATTATATATTCTATAGTCAATGTAATCATTTATTATTTGTTTGCAGATAGAATATTGTGATGAGCATGAACAAATTATTGAAGCTGATGATCCAGAAGGTGGTTGGGTCGATACTCATCACTATGATATAAATCAAGAGGGGATGGATGAAAAAATTTCTGAAATGACGTTAGAAGAAACTAGATCATCTGTGGTTAATTTTGATAAAGATATAGAAGATGATGAAGATGATGAAGAAGCAGCTGATATGGAAGCTTTTGAAGTTAGCGGTATGCTTGATGAACAGGATAAAGTAAGTATCATTGTTGTATATGAAACGCATTTTATAAACTACTTTCTTCTAGTAAATAAATAAAAGTTTTATAAATATGGGTTTGTAGTATACAACGGACACATCAAAAAAAGTTAAAGAAAATCAAGAATCATTTTCTGCAGGTGAAATTATAAGAACAAGAACCTACGATTTACATATCACTTATGACAAGTATTATCAAACACCAAGACTATGGCTTTTTGGTTATGACGAAGTGAGCTTTTTTTAGAACGATAATTTTTAAGATGATTTTTATTATTATTATATTATTCTGATAATTCTTATGATTTTTATATTATTCTTATTTCTATTTATAGAATAGAAAACCATTAACTGTGGAAGAAATGTATGAAGATGTTAGTCAAGATCATGCAAAGAAAACTGTTACAATGGAAACTCATCCTCATATGCCAGGACCACCTATGGCTTCCGTTCATCCTTGCAGGTATAGTTTTCATTTCAGATAATAAGTTTTCTGTAATTATATTGTGATAGTCTTAAGTGATATTATTAATGAGATATATTTTTTGATATAGACATGCTGAAGTTATGAAAAAAATTATAGAAACTGTGATGGAAGGTGGTAGGGAATTAGGAGTTCACATGTATCTTATTATATTTTTAAAGTTTGTACAATCAGTCATACCAACTATTGAATATGACTATACTCAGAATGTAACATTAACTAGTTCAAGTTAAATATGGGACAAATTAATTTGTTTTTATAAATAAATTAAAATCTTGTCTCATTAATTTTATGAATACTGTAAATGAATCTGTCAGCTGTAATATAATTTTTTAAGTGTAGAATTACTGTATCTCTAAATTCATTAAAATACTTAAATTTTTATATTAAATAAATAATAGTAATAAAAATAAAATATATAGTTCTATCAACTTATTAAATTTTTCAAAGAAATAAAATATTGACAAATTCGTATCATAAACTTCATAATGTTTAATAATAATGAAGATTGTGAACAATGATGGCAAATCATATCTGTGAAATATATCTACGTGTACATTTTATTATTGTATCAGGATTCACTTAGTTTTAAGTAAGCATTAAATAATTATTACAATAATTAAGACAAGGTCAATTTAAATAAGACATCACTACAATTCTTATTTTATAATATTGTAAAAATTATTTTAAGATGAGAAATTGTACACAAATTACATAATTTATTAAAATATTATATTTATAAAATGCAATTTATAATATAAATGAAGTAATTACAAAATTGCATAAATTATTATAAAACTGAAATTCATTTTGAATGAAAATTAGCTATTATTTGAAAAATACATTGTTTGAAACAGTACACAATAATATTGTAATGCTAATGAAAAATTTATTAATATTTTATGAATTATTTTGTATTAAATATTTTTTAATGAATTGTTTTAAGTGATACTGCTTGTATAATAATATATAATAATCTGAAATAAGAACTAATTATTATTTTAAAAATTGTGAATATTTACAAAATGCAAATATTGTATTTACAATTTTTATATTTATTAAATTAATGTTAAAATTTCATTGTAATCAATTTTTTGTAGCTTTATAAATTTATAAGAATGACATGTATTACACTAATTTTTTCATCTCATATGACCATTACATACTAACACACTTTTATAGTATAGTGAACATTTTTTTAGAAACATTAAATAAAAAATTTTTAAATTATCACAACTTGTTAAATAATATTTATAGCATATATTTGCTACAAATTTATTTAAACTATAGTCAGGTACTCCGAGGCTAATTGTAATGGATCTATATTCAGAGAAGTTACTAGTCGCACTTTCTGTCCATCTTGAGTAACAAATTCTATAGCTTGTTGTCCATCAGCTAATTCCAAACGATCTTCTGCATTCATTTGATTAATTGCTGCAACAGCTGTAGCATCGGTATCTTCATCCTACAATAACATTAAATATTTAATTCTGGTTGCGTTTTAATTGTAGCAGATCTTTTAAATTTTAAAATTTGAGCACACCTCTAAAACTTTTACTATAGCTTCAGCATCTGTTTGAATTGTTGATGTTAAAGAGAGTTTTGATTCGGTAGTTTCTTTTGTAGAAAGTGGTGTAATTTCAACATCTGAAGTTATTCCTAGTGATGATGGTAAACTTTGAACTCTTATCGTTTGACCTCCATTTAATTGACTAACAAATTGTCCTTCCGAAAATAATTGACGTGCATCTTGTAGTGATAATGGAATGGCATTACCATCCTCATCTGTTATCTATAAATATTAAATAAGATTTTATTGAGTAAATTTTTTTAGATAAGTAGCTCAAATATCCAAATTATATAAATGCAGAGATCAAAGGATAATGAAGCTGCGTTATAAAAAATTGTTATATGTGTATACTGAAACTCAAGTTTGTATCTAATCAATTTTTATTGTCAGTTAAAAAAATACTGAATAAATTATATAAATTATAGTAATTATGTTATGGAAATTTAAATTATCTAAAATAATCAATTTAATTATGAAGTGATGCTTTATAAAGTATTTAAACTAATATACCAAATATACGTGTAGATATATAGGGGCATAAATCGATAAAAGGTTATAAATTACAAAATTTTAAAATTACTAGTACTTTGATGAAATTAGGTATTATAAAATGCATATAAATAAATGTTTAATATTAAATTTTTTTAAATAAATGTAATTATTAAATTTTATAAATTGTAAAATTTTTTTATGAAATTATTTATAAAGAAAAACAAGAAAATATATTTAATATTTTTGTTATATACATTATGTAATTAATCTTTTAATAAAATAATTATCTGTGATAATTTGTCATATATATTAATTACAATTGAAGATAAAAAAATTTTTAATTTCAATGGAACATGTACTTAAAGTAATTTTATAATGCCATTACCATAATTTTAAAATACTATTTATTTTCATGTAGCCAATAAAATAAATTGAATAAATAGTATAAATTGAAAAAACCTATGAAAATGAACTATTATATTGTATTATATTGGATGAATATGAATTTGAATATGTTGACAAATGAAAAATGAATATGAACATATTATATTGTATTATATATATACATTTATAACATATTATACCTTTATTAGTTTCATTTTTATGGTTATAAATAATTGCATAGTTTAAAAAATTTACATATACAGCTAAATATACATATAAAAATTATTAGAACAGTTATTTTTGCAGTCGGTATTCTGCAAAGTTTAAGAAGATAAAATAAGTGTCCAGAAAGTATATATATGCATCGAAAATATTGATAAATTTTTTATGTTTTCTTGTAATAATGAACCTGTACTTTATTGATCATCCGCAGTGTTCATTTTGGTTATTTTGGCCATTGTGCAAAAGTGGCGAAAATAAAATAATAAAATGAAATGAATATTATAATTTATAATAATTGCTTGATAATAGTCTGAAGGCAGTATTAAATAATATTTAATTAAATTTAATGCAATGTAAAAAACTTACTTGAAGTTGTAAATCCGATTCAGCTGGAAGTTCCATATTATTAGAATCATCATTATTTACTGTTGAATTTAAATTTGATTCTTGATCAGTTAATATATTGCCTTTATCTATAACAAATTATTTTGTTAATTTTAATGATAATAAACTAAAAATATATTATTTATTAATGAAATTCTACTTACTAAGTTGCAATGTTCGGGATTCGACTGAATGATTAGGATCTTGATAAGCCACATAAATAATTTGTGACATATCATCTTCTGAAATTTCATCTCCTGTCATAACTTGAGTCAAGTTATTGAGTGTATTACCATTTTCTTCCTGAGAACTTGGTAAAATTTGCCAAACTTCTCCAATCGTAGGCCCCTCTGATAATCCATTAGAATCTAATCCTGTATTCTTATGAACCTAAAATAATTTCAATATTAACTTACAATTTAATTTATTTAAGAAATAGTTGATGACTCTTAAGCTGTATATATTTATTTACTTTTTTATGTTTAGTTAAATTTGAACAATCAGCGAACGCTTTTCCACAAACTTCACAATTATATGGCTTTTCTCCTAACAGATAAGTAAAAATATTTTAATCAAAACGAATAATAATCAAACGTATTTAAATTATCATATCAAAATCTTTATGCAAAATTTACCTGTATGTAGTCGCAAATGTTTCTTTAATGCCCATTGTTCTGTAAAATCTCGATTACAGTATGCGCATTGAAATGGACGCTCTCCTGTATGTCTACGCACATGACATTTCCATGTATCCTTGTGCAAAAATGATTTTGCACAAAATTCACATTTCCACGGTCTCTCTCCTGTGTGCCGTTTTACATGCAACTTGAATTGTGATGATGTCGTAAATTTACGACCACAATGATCACAGCAATATGGTTTTTCGCCTGTATGGATGCGCATATGTTCTTGTAGATTACCGTTTTGAGAAAAACTTTTTGAACATACTTCGCATTTGTACGGCTTTTGACCTGTATGAGTTCTAAAATTAGAATAAAATATGTGAATTAGTAGATAAACAAAATTTCTTACAATCTTTTAAACAATTTTTTTAATAAATTGTATAGTATATTATACCTATAATGTAAAGTAAGGCTTGTTTTATGAGCAAATTTATGATCACAAAGTTCGCAGAAATGTTTCTTTTCTCCAGTATGAGTTGATTGATGATTTAATAAATTTGCTTTTGTTTTGAAGGAAGCATTGCAAGATTTGCAAGGATATGGTCTATGTTCTGAGTGAACAAGTTGATGCCGTTGTAATAATTGCTTATGTTTAAAACTTTTGCCACATTTATTGCATACAAAACGACGTCCATTGTTGTGTTCGCTTAACTTGTGATACATTATCGAACTTGGATGATTGAGAACTTTTCCACAAATGTCACAAGGAAAGCCTTTATCTGATTTATTATTCTAAGGATTATATATACAATATATTATATACTTAGTTTGAATTTTGTCATAAAGTGTTTTCTATATAATAGAGTTAATTTGAAATTGATTTTTATAAAACAATTAAATTTTGAAATAAATTACGAAATTACATATAAGATAGGGGCTGATACATATTTTGTGTTTGAAATAAATTTAAAATATTTAAATATAGGTAAATCAGTTTAAATAATCTGGCTTCCCAGCTGTTAACTTTCATTTTTCATTTATATAAAATTAAAAATTAAAACATTTTTGTTATTACTATTATTATTAAATTGCAGTAATCAATATTTCAAAGTAGTCTTACTTGATGAACTATTTCCTTGTGTCCTTTCAAACTTGATTGATATGCAAATGCTTTGTTACATATTTCACATATAAAAGGCTTTTCTCCTTGATGTACCACTTTTACATGAGTTTCTAAATTATTTTTTGATTGGAAATGTTTATTGCATTTGTCACATTTGAATATATTGTCTGTGTCTTTGGATTCAGAATCTTGGGATAATTCTTCTTCCCTACATGCAGCTACTTGATTTTCCACTCCAATAACTTTTAATTCGTTATTTTCTAGAGTATTCAAAGATTTAATATCAGGATTTATACTATGTAAACTTGTTAAAGAAGTTGTTAAACTTGTGGATGGTTCAATCATGTTTACCAACTCTAAATTAATAGCTTTATGAGGATCGGTTTTGATATTTTTTTCTACATCATTTATTTCAGTTATTTTTTCTCCGGTATGACTTAATGTCTTTTGATGAAAAGCTAAATTCTCTTTATTTGAAAATTGATTATGACATTCAGTACATTCGTATTTTATTGTTTTATGAAAACTCTTATGAATAATATATTTACTCCGTTGTAAGAACCCTTTACCACAATAGGAACATGTAAATTTGTGTTTTCTTTTTACTTTTGATTTCTGTAATTTTGATTTTGTACGAACCTTATTTCTATTAACTACAACTAACTCACCCAAATTTTTTCCTTCTATAGTCTCCAAATGGCCAATTATTTCTACAACACATTACATAATAAATAATATATAATATTTAATCAAATTACCATTTTTCAAAGTCAATATAAAAACCTGTGTCACTGTTGCTACTATCTATGCTTGAAATATTCAAATTTTCATCTGTTTCATATTTTATTTGCATATCATCTTCATCAAAAACTCCTTCTTCTTTAAACATTTTTTCTAATTCTTTTCCTTGAACTGTTTCCATGTACCTGTATAAATTAGAAATAGTTATAATTTCTTAATATCTAATTAAGATAATTATATATATATATATATTTAGACAGTTTTGTATAGTTACCTCTTAGGAACTTTACGTTTTCTCCTCTGTCTTCCATCTTTATCAAATTCATCTTCTTCTTGCTTCTCTTCTTCTTCTTGACTTATTTCTTCCATACATTCATCCTTGTCATTGTCCTTGAAAATATTAAGAAATTAACAACAAGATAAATAAAATTATCTTTGATAATTAAAAGTTGATATAAAGTAGTAAAATAGGCAATGAACAGGATTACTTTTAATTCTTCTTCAGATGAAGTTTTTGGTGGTCGGCCTCTTTTTCTTTTTGGCTTATCTAGTCCTTGCATTTGTAAACTTAAATCATGTTCAGCAGCATAAACAGAACCATCAGGCATTACTAAACAAAACAAATAAATAAATATATTACAGTATAATATTGTTTATCTTTTCGGTGTTTTTCCTTAAAGCATTACCATTTATAATAATTTGTTGATGGTTTGATTCTGGGACTAAGTTATCGTTTTCTGCATTTAACAATTTAGAATTATTCAATGTTATGTTAATGTTCTTTTTTTTAAGACGACCTCTTTCGATCCTACGTTGGAATTCAATTTGTTGTTTCCACATTTCTTGAATTTTACGTTGACCATTAATAAGTAGCTCAAAAAATTGTACAGTCGCTTCCAATTGAATATTACACCCAGGGCATATGGTACGGGGCAAGTTACCATCATCGTGAACCTGCGAATTATTAAAATAACTTTGTTCATATTACAGGAAATATGGCATTTGCAGATAATGTCAAACAAAAAGCATAGTATAAAAGTAATATTGAGGTATAAAATTGAGTTCACATAAGTGTTAAAATATTTTTATTTAATTTATAAATGATGTTAATAAAAATTTGAAATCTCTTTTGTAGCATAATTATTGTACTTTTGAATTTAAACAAGAACTAATCTTACTTCTCAAAATCAACAGATATAAATATTATTTTGCTTGATAAAGAGACATAGAAAATAAAAATGATAATAGTGGCTTGTGTCATAAGAAAGGGATATTCTACTATAATGATTCGCTTTTGTTAAAGCTACAGTAGCTAAAAATTTCGGGCTACAAGGGCAACAAACGTCAAAAATGATTTGATCCATGCAGTAGGTATTAGTGTCTCATGCTCTACGATTGAAATCAGTCGAGCCTCCATATTGCAAAGGATAAGGAAGTCAAGTTCAAGTCTTGATTTTGGGATACGTTCGAACCATCAAATTCCCGCTTCCGTACCTTAAGCGGTAAATAACGGTTGATCATCGCGCTTAACTCTGTTTCCTCGGAGTCATCGGTAAATAACATTTCGCCGTTGTCGTTGTTTTCCGCACACAAACGGCAAGTTGTCGAGTCGTATAAGCAAATCTTCGCCATGACAGCGACCGCTGAAATGGATGCAGTCCTTGATCTATGCAGGTGGCGGCGAATTCAGTTTTTTCCGACAATATTAATTTTGTCTGTAGCCTTCTATCTTAATGTTAAATATTGAACTTTTCTATAGTAGACCAAGTGATTTAAATCATTTAAAAGGTAATTTAATATATATTTTCTGCATATTTAAATACGCAATTACGTATTTACAGTTCACGCCATGATGGAAAGGTTAAGTTAGCAAATGTTGAGCACGAACTTTATAATAAGCATAGATAAGAGAGGAGTCGGCTATTGTAATATTGACTCGTGTTTTTTCTGTATACGATTTTAATCAATATAAAATGTGAAATATTTTATTTCAGAATTTTCGTGCATTAAATACAATATATTAATTTTTCAACGTTGTATAAATAATAATTTTAAATTTTATGTTAGTTAAAACGAGAGGACTTGTTTATTTGAAGAGATAATTTTTTCCAAAGTAATTTGAATACTAGTAAGTCGTTTCGTTCTTGCAATTTGGGATGAAAAACATCAAAATCTGCTTTTTCTAAATTGTCGAGATAATCCTTAATAAAAATATATGGCAAAAAAATTATGCGAGACTCATTTTTAATTTGATTTTGCAGAGATAAAGCCTGTAGCAAAAGAGATATATAAGATACAACAATAGAAATAACAATATAGACAATATAGACTAACCTTATTTAAATGTTGTTTAGCTTTAGTAGAAATCTCATAAATCACGTCCTTTAATTTGTTAGTACTTTTTTTTTGAAGCACCGATTCGCTAGAGATCCCATGCTTCATGAGTACATCTTGCGGTAGATTAATGATTCTCCTCTCTGTATTATGAGGCACGGATCTGATTAAAGTCACGATACCATGGGCTTTGCCCAAATGACTCGCAAAATGATCTGTTTTTATATCCTGTATTTCGCCTGCTTCTAAAAGCAAATAATAAATAGTAGAGACTGAATTTTCGGCATAATTTTCCATTGACTGTAAACTTGTAAAAGTAGAGGAATTTATATGATTGGATCGAGACTCGATTAAACGTTTAAAATAATATTTAGACAACTTCTTCTTGTGCATCACCTAAAAGTTGAGTTTTAATTATATTAATGTAATGTAAATGTAAATGTTATATTAATGTAAAAACATTTTGTGCCTCCTATCTTGTGCTTACCCTATATAGTTCTAAGGACGTCGGATGTTCTATTGGCTTGTCATTATAGATATTGTTCAAAGTATCTGTCCAAAATTCAATTCTTAATAAGCCGTACCTATTGTCTGTAATTTGATCTTGAATCGTAGCTATTTCTGTGTTGAAAGCTCGAATCGCAAAGGCAGTGGATCTCAAAATTTTTGGCAAAATTAATGTACACAAAAAATTCTCAAAATCATTGTTTCTGAAAAAAGCCATTCGCAATTATACTGAAAGTAAATCCCAATTTAATAATGGTTATAATCAGTCTTACCTTACTAAATGTAAACAATATTCAGCAGGTGTTTGCCCTGCGGATGCTACTTTTAAACCTCTCGTTTGACAATATCTCGATTTCAATAATTTTCTCAATGAAATTATAATCATAATAAAAGAAATAAATTAACGAAATATTTGAAAATAATTAAATAGCTAATGAAAATGTGATTTATAATTATTTTTCAGATAAAACTGGGTCTCTTAATTTCTTCCATTCACCGTGTAAGAGGGCGCAGCTGTTGGTGTAATTGCCCATTTTTCAATTTGGCATGCACATCATACCTTCGGAAAGTCTATGTCCAATCGACTAGAGAGAATTTGCGCCTGCGGTGGTATAAGTAATACTATTTAATAGCGTCGTTGCATTTATATACATGGCTCGGATTGTTTCTGCAGCGTGTCTTATTTCATGAAATTAATCGAAGTTTCTTGGAACGTGGGATCACGATTAATCTACTAACTTTCACGAATTATTCATACAAGTAAGTTCAGAGCTCAAAAAGTTATTTTCATTTTTAGCAGGCTTGTTAGAAATACGCCTGCCGTTACTGCCGCCCGCAACGCCTAAGGTCTCCATGTAAATCGTGTTTGTTACATTGCACGATTTAATTAACCTATCGAGCCAAACGAGCGTCCGTTCTCAATTTACAGCCTTATTTTATATTAAATAAGTGTGTCAAATTATCATTATTACAATAGTTATGTAATTCTTAATAATTTGTTTAACGTGAATAATAATTATATTAGAGATAGCAAATTAATGATAACGAGTGATATTTTTTTATAATTTATCAGTACGATACGTTTGAAAGCGTTTCAAAAAGTATAATATTTATTTTAGTTATGAGGCGAAAAAGTGAGAGGAACAAGGCCAAGGGCTCCCCGGAGAAGAAAGTAGAGAAGCCAACGAGAAGGACGACTCGTCGAAGAGGTAAAGCATCGCCGTCTACGTCGCCAGAAAGAGAGAACGTAGATGAGAATGTTTCGAGCACTCCATTTTCGGATGACGATAAGGAATTACGACTTCAATCTGAACAACAGGGCAACGATCGTGAAGAGTTGAGAAAGGATGTTATATCCAGTGAGCTTATCAAGTCTGTACTTGGAGAAGGCGAAGAGGATAATGGATCGGTGTGGAAGGTAGCAAGAGCGGATGCATCGCCTGGAGAAATACAGAAGCTGAAACTCTGTAGACAGCGTAATATTTCTGAAGCATCAGACAGTTCTATAAGTAAAACTAAATCACACAAGTGGCCAGATAGTGATGAAGGAGGCGCGGAAGAGGCTGACTCAGCCGATGAGCAAATATCGTCTTCTCGAAAGACGACTATTGGCAAACAGGTTGACGATCCCTCTTCTTCGCACCCAGGTCAGGACTCCAACGAAGAGGTAAGTGATTACAAGGAGAACCTGCCTGAAATCACTTCAGCCAACTTGTCTGATGATAAAACAAACATAGATCAGCTAGCAGATTTCAAGGAGAACCTGTCTGAAACTACTGCAACAAAATTGTCTGAGCCACCAAACAATGAGGATAATAAGTCATCAAGCCCTTCCACAAATCTACCTAGTGATAATTCTCATTCGAGTCAATCGCTAGATTGCAGGGAAAATGTTGCAGAACTTACTTCAGGAAAATTGCTCAATGATCAACAAAACGAAGATTATCCAGAAAACTCAAGTACACCAGGATTAAATTCAATTAGCAAAAAGTCTCATCAGCTTATTGGTTCTAATGCTAATCCAAGTATAAACGATGAACATTCTAATAAAGTAATTCCTGCGGATAAGAATGTTAAAATAAATCAAGAAGCAATTACTGATGAATCGACTGCATCTTGCGGAGATCGTACTGTAGAGAACGTAATACCCGTATCGAATGAACTTTTGAAACAAGAGAGTACTCTGTTGAAAGAAAAAAAAACGGAGAATATATTAATTAGTAATAAAACTGTTGCTACCGATAATGTAGATATTAAAAGAAATTCAAGAAATGAAGAGGAAGAAGAAGAAGGAGAGATAAGAGAAGATGTAGAAAAAGAACCAAGTTCTAAAGTTGATTCATCAGACACACAAGACACTCAGATTAAATATCGTGAGTCATCGCATTCAGATACTCCCGAATCAAACGACGAATCAAATAAAATAAAGAAAAAAGGAGCTCAAAAAAAAGAGGTTGAAAAGGATACTTCTAAAGCAGAGGGAGGTAAAAGAAAAGGCAGGAAAGAAAAGAAAAGTGAGAAACAAAAGACTACAACAACCGAAGTAGACAAGAATTCGGTATCTGCTAATGCAGAATCAGAAATTGAGTTATCCGAATGCAATATAGAGAAAGATGATATTCTTGAAATCAGTGAAAAATCGGACGAATTAAACGTAAACTTATCTACTTCAAAACCAATAAAAGTTAGTTTGAAGAGGTCATTGTGAGTATTTCATCTCTCTTTATTTTTTCTTATTCAAATACACGTATTTGAAATATTAAAAAATTACTTTTAAATGTTATATTAACTTTATAGCTCTACTAGATTATCAACGGATTCAGAAACAAAGAAAGAAGAAAATTTGAACAAAAAACCGATTTCAAAGGAGTCTAATCAAAATAAGGTATATTTTAGAATAATAACATTAAATTGTATCATTGCATGAAAGTTAATTGAAACTCAAAATATTTATTTCATTAGGAAAATCATGCTGATAACGAACAACCTGATCAGAAAAGTTCTACAAAAAGGCGTCGCTGGGGTATGACAACGTCCACTGACATTGCACCAGCATTTTCCATTTCAACAGACTCTCTAAAGGTTGTAGTTTAGTATAATAATTATAATGAACTAATTATGAATTATTAGTTAATGTATTTAAACATTATGTTCAACAGGCTTTGGTACCAGGTGCAAAGCCTCTATCTGTAAATGAAGTACGACTTAATAAAGATGAGGATGATGAAAGAGAAAGTCGAAAAAGTAAATCTGAAAATTCTGGAGATCACAAGTCGAAATATGATACAGTTTCAAAAATTGATATTAACAAAAAGGGAGATTCAAAAATTGATAATCACATAAGTAATTCCATTTACTTGTACCTATTTTATAATCGTTTTCGCCGCAGTAGAAATAAAAATAAATTATCTGTAAATTATTTTCAGCATCAAGACGAAAGATAACGGTCGTTAAAGAAACTCCACGTCCGAAATCACCAAGCCCACCTGAAGCTCAAGCAACAAATATTCTATTAATAAGAAATTTGGTACGTCCCTTTACCCTAAATCAAATCAAAGAGCTTCTGTCACGTACGGGCACAATTGTAGAAAATGGATTTTGGATGGATAGAATAAAATCTAAATGCTTTGTAGAGGTATTTGATAATTATAATAAAATACATTTTATTTATTTTTGTTTTTAATTAAATGCGCATTAGTCATTCATGATGTTTAAATAATTTGCTTCAGTATGCTAACGAAGATCAAGCTTTCGAAACAAGACAGGCATTGCATGGCGTTTCTTGGCCATTATCAAACCCAAAGAAACTTATTGTAGACTATGCTACAAAGGAAGATATGAATACAACCCGAGAAACTTCGTCGAAAGATCAACCGGTTGCAAGGAAAGTAGAACCGACACCTTCCGGTGATGTGTGGAAACGATTTCATTGGTCACGCGACGAAGGAAATAATGTAGTAAATAAGGTATTTTATAAATTTCAAATCCATGAAAATTCCATAAAAATGAAAAAAATCTAACGTAATTTAATGTGATGGCTAATATATATTTATATATTTTTATTAGATTACGGTTATACGCGAATGGGATCTGGGTAAAGAAGATGGACAGATGCATGTTAAAGAAAAAGAACGAGAGAAGAAGGAATTCGAAAAGAAAAAGAGGCAAAGAAGTAGGAGTCCAATACTTGAAGCTCATCTTCCAGCGCCAGCGCGAAAATTTAAGAAGAAAGAAGAAGAACCTCCAACAGCAAAGCTTCTAGACGATCTTTTCAGAAAAACTAAGGCTATCCCGTGCATATATTGGCTGCCATTAACCAATGAACAGGTAACGCATCGGATTGGAAAATTGTACGTAATCTAAATACAATTAATCGATTACTCGCATTAATGCAAATTTAATCGATGACTGCAGATTATTGTAAAAGAAGAAATGAGGAGACAGCACATGGCTGAACATGCGCGCAGATTGGAAGAAATGAGACGTGCCGAACGAAATCGGGACACGCGTCGTCGTCGTAGTCCCAGAAAATAATTTTTTAACAGAATCCAAAGGACAAAACTTTCCTATCCTCCTCTCTCTTTCTCTCTCTTTTTTTTTTTTTTTTTTTTTTTTTTTTTTTGACTTGAACAGTTTGACGAGTCCTCGGCACGTTATTGTGATCGATGCAAATAGCGTATTATTTAATTCGTATTTTACGCGATTTATAGGTTTCTGTACTTTATTATTCAAATTTTTTGGATAAAAAAAAAGTATATCGATTTAATTTATAGTTTCTATGTTGCAGAATATTAAAGCTATTCTAGTTTATATTTAAAAGAACGGATTTTTTTAATTTGATAAATTTTATTTACATATTCTTCGACTGAAAGGAAATTTTTTTGAAATACGAACGAAATCTTACCTTGCATGGAATCCTCATCCTTGGTCCCTGATCCTGATTTTCATCATATAAGCCGTGCTTCTTACAGGTCAACAGACTACTATCTACCAGAGGCATCATTCTGCCATGTTCCTAAAACTACAAAGCCGTCGACTTCTCCGGAGGATTTATATCACATCTAAGGAATTATTTTCATTGCACATAAATTGCTTTTGTATCTTGTGCGTATACATTGCGTGATATCTTCGTGGGACTTTACAAGACAGAAAGTTTTCCAATCTTAATAAAAGTTGGTATTGTTTATTTTTCAAGTAAACAACCGAACAGGCAGAAATGGAGCTAAGCTCAATTGTGAACTACCAAGTGCAAAATGTCATGAAAAAAACTTTCACGTTGTAGTATTCATAAAGCTTCAGGATATCAATATATTGTTAAATTACATTATCTAAAAGATCGTATAGCTACAAAATTGTTGCTATCAAATGTGTAATGCAGCAGATACACTGTTAAAACGAAAATTTATTCGTTTTCAAGAATCAACTGTATATACATGTATCTGATAATAGAACTAATAAAATTGTAAAATTGCTAATAATACATACAAAGCATAGTAAAACCATTTCTATTGATTTGTAGACTTTAAATGGTATTTAAATATATACCTGTAGCTGTTTTTAGCGAGTACTAATAAACGAATTATAAAAATTTTGTAATTAGCATAAAGTTATTTTTCATTGATATTTAGCAGTAAAGTATTGGTTGGTAATAATAACTACATTTTTTCTGTACATAATTTTATAATTATAAAAAATTTACAGTTTTACACAAACGCTTATGAATAAACGTTTTTTTGTTTTTGTTTTTGTTTTTGTGGTGTTTTTTTGTTTTGTTTTTTTAGTGAAAAGATACAAGATTTACTTTTGCATAGTTATCTCATTCACATGTATTTTATAATGTGTATGTGATTAGCACGGCTTAATCATTAACTTATATCTAATAACATTATTTTAACACAATCATAGTAATTTACAAAAATTATAGATGCAATTATGTTTCTTTGAATTAGCGGAGAAAATATTTCATAATAATTGAAATTCTTACCAATAAAAGATCAAAAGCTAATTCGTATTCACTTAAGCCAATTTGTACATTTTCTATTATCGCATCTTTAAGCTAACTTAATATAATATCTTAGAAATACATAAATCTTAAGTCACACTTACGGAATAAGAAAGCGTTTGTTAATTGCATTATTATTGAAAGCTAAATCTAACCAAACTTATAAAAAGTAAAACGATAATTTGTATTGGATTAAGATTATTTTTAAAATCAATTTCTCTAATACATTCAAGCTATTAGTATAATCATTTACACGGGATATAAGAAATTATATTCCTTATATAATATAATCCTTAAATAAGCAATTAATAACTTGCAATACTTTCTTTTTGAAATCAAACGCTTCCTTAGTGTATTATATAGGCTTATTTTTATTTCAGATTGAGAAATGTTTTGTAATAAGTAAAATAATAAATATTTTTCTGTAGATCATCAGAAAAGCTTCTTTGATTAAATAGAGAATTCAATACAAATCCATCAATCAAAATATTGAGTTATTTGTATTTTATTGAGAATATAGACATATTATTATCCTTACATTTAACTTTACAAATATTTTAGTACATACACACATACATACTTACATAGCAATAATACCTTTCAATGAAATAAAATAAACCTTTACAATAGCACTGTAATTATAAATTATTTTTTTAAATGTTTTGTTTTGTATTAAAGTAGAAAATAATTTAATTATTAATTAAAAATTTGCCTACCGAAACGTTTAAAATTGTTACCAGTAGATTAATCATTTATCAAAATTATCTTTGACCTTTAAGTAATAGTTGACAAATAATTTAACTCTAATCTTTGGCGCGAGTCATCTTCTTTTTTTTTTAATTATATCAAATCTCAAAACTAATAATCAAATGGTTTTTGAGTATAAATGCGTATATAGAAATTATAAAGACGTAACTTTAACGCTTGAAAATATAAATGACATCTTGCGTCTCTGAAGAATAGATCGAATGCCATTACTTTATCCCGTAATATTTATAATATTCATACAAATGAATATGATTGATAAAAAAATAGAGCGTAAATCTCAATTATTTAGATTTACATTACTTTTTTATTGCGTCACATATTCACCTTATATCGACTAATGTTTTGCAATGTTAATAATCATTCGTTTTATTCTTTGTCCAATCAATGATTTTGCGTTTAGTAGCAGTGCAAATTATTCTAGGCTATGTAGAAACAGAATGAGAATTTATTGCAGTGGTAACATTTGACAAACATTATTTACTCAAATTAATCTTCAACAGTATCATATGAAATTTATAATAACTTGTTAGTGATAAAAATTTATGTTCAAGTAAAACAATTTAATATACGTTTAAATTATTTAATGAACCGTTTGATTAATTTAAAAACATTTAAACACACGTTTGTTATTACATTATTATGTAATAACATTTAACTGAACTGTTTGTTTTGTTTTTTTGGCAAAAGTGTTTTTCATGAGATTCACTTTTTAATGTATGTGTTTCAGAAAAACTATTATTTATAATGTAATGTAATGTAGAGTTTTAGTTGTCAATATGCATTGTTTGAAAGTTAACACAATAATTGATGTTACATTCAACTTTGATTGGCAATAAAAAATATTCGAATCTCGCCCCCAAAAATGACAGACTATTACTATAAGGAAAATGATAAATGTACTTTTAAGCTAAAATCACTGATCTTTTCAATTATATTTAAAATACCTGGTTTGGTTCTTATTTTGTTTTAATTTTTCTTGACTATTATTAAACCTGTGCATAAACATACTTTAAATAAATGCTACAATCGAGTTTTTCGAAAGTATAATCATAATATAAACAAAATGATTTAATTTAATTTTATAAAGAGACTGACTTGAAGGTAAAGTAGTACACGTACACTTTATGTGCAAAAAATATTTTGATAAATCTAATAGTCAAGTAATCTACATATTAAAATTTGATAATTAAACAAATAATAAAACGTGACGTATAAAGAATTAATTTACTTAATTGTTAATTTGAACCCTTCACAGTGATTTTACTTTTTTTGTGATTTTTTGACTTTCAATCGTATGTTTATTAGTAGTCTATATTTAGAATAAAAAGTCAAAAATAGTAAATGTGAGTAGTACAAATAAGAATCAACGTAAACATTGGTGTTATTTATATAACTTTTTAAGCGTTTCGACCTTAATTCTTTTTTAGAGAAAAGGATTGAAATAAAAGTTATATTTTATTTAATGAAGTCATGTATACAAAAAAGGTATACATCTTCATTTATTAATGGAAATTCAATCGAAATTCATGATGAAAAGTGTTATTATTCAAAAGTAATAATAATTTTACTCAACTACTTGAAACTTATTGTTTTAGAAAACCCAATATCTAATTATAATATAAAAATGTATCAATTCCAAACATCTATTATTACTCATAAAATAAGTATTTCGTTTTACAAGTATAATTTAACATATAAAAGTAGTTTCTTCTGTTTTCTAAAATTTCGAATACACCTAAATTATGAAATAATTATGGAATTAATTGGCAAGATATTATTATTATAGTTTTCAATTTACGCTTAGTAACGCGTAAGTGTTTTAAAAATATATTTAACACATAATGAAAGCATTAGACAAACTATTATATTAACTATATCATAAGATTATTCATATTAATTGTTTTATATAAAATACTTGTAAACGTAATATATAAAATATACAGAAAAAGATTGACTCGAAATCATTCACGCATATATATATATATATATATATATATATATAAATAACATCGACATGTTGCATATATGGATGACTTAATGAAATTTCAGAAACAATTTTTTAATCATTATTAAAAACAATATTTCAATTATAATAGTTAAATTTAAAAGGTTGATTCTTTATATATAAGCAATATTCAATTTAATTCAATTTTCATTAGTGTTTAAATAATTCATCAAATCATTCATTTATATCTTACAACTGTTTTATTTATAAACTTACTTATTTTTAAAAAATTTAAAGATCTTGATCTCTTTTATAAATCCTGTATAGTATAACTGAACATATAATTATATCACTTGTTATTCATAACTAAAGAAACTAAACACATTATATATATATATATATATATATATATATATATATATATATATAATGTGTTTAGTTTCTTTAGTTATGAATAACAAGTGATATAATACTCGCGCTAAAACATATGATAATAACACACGATTGAAATCCAAAAAAATCATAAAATTTTACTTTTTAGAATATTATTTAGTCGACTTTAACAACACTGTAAATTTTTCTAACAAACCAAAAACTGGCAAAGAAGCCAATAGAACCTGAAAAATATTTATATTTGAAATATAATTTAATATATTATAATACCAACATAATATAAAAAGAAAATTACCTGTCAAGAGGAAGAACAGATAAACCATAATCATTGTATATCCAAAATAAAGAAAAGTAGAAGTTGCATCTTCAATATTCAATTTCGTTACAAAATAATGTATGCAATAAACTAATAAATAAAATGCCGTGAAACCCGATGTAAGAAAACTACGCCACCACCAGTGATAATCCTAAAAATGTTTGATTTTCATTGATTATTTATCGTAATTTATATGTATGTACGTACTATATGTATGTATTATATGTATGCATATATATATATATATATATATATATACATATACACATGCATAGCCACTATATGCATTTATATTTACCTCGGCACAAAGATGAAAGTAACATAAAAGAATTGTAGTTTTTGAGCATGTAATTACAAGAATTAAAAATACCAAAAATAGAAATCCAAACATGTAATACATCTGACTTGACCTGGGAATAAATTCAATGAAAATTTCGTGCTTTCTATTCTATATCCCCACTTTAATGAGTATTTTCAATATTTAATTTAATTCTCATTATCAGTACTTAATTGTTTTTTTTTTCGCGGAGTTATAAGCAATATAAAGTTAAAAATATTTTGAATAATATTAATTTACAATTATTTGTATTATCGAATTTTATATCATAATGATAAGACCGAAGAAAATTTAAAATAGTTTCTAAAATTATAAATTAATTGAAAATACCAATTATCCTTGGTCAGATATAAATAAAATAAGAAAATATAAAAATAATAAAGTTACTTACCATAATGAATTCAATATAAAAAATAATTGAATAAATATGCAACCAAAGGGTAAAACACCTCCCATAATAACACCGGGAATAGCTTGCGTACAGAAGCTTTGCTCTGGTATTTGACGAGGTATTTGATTCGTTCGAACTGGATGTTCAATAGCCTAAAACAAAATTTTTACGTTTTACAACTGTTTAATTAAAAACAAAAAATCAATTTAAATAAGCTTTATCTTACCCGTTTTTTGAAACCAAAATATGCCCCAATAAACGTTAAAGGAACAGATATACCAAACCATAAAGCTAAAATGGTAACGAGGGTACTAAAAGGTACTGCTGCCGAACTATCTTTAGCCCAAAATATAAGATTCATAATAAAGAATAAACTAAATACTAGGCTAAAAAATATATTGATAATAAATTATTAACGATGCGTATAACAATAATAAAAAAAAACTTTGAATTTATATTGTAAATTATATATAATCATACCCTGGGCTCAACATTGATGTAAGTAGAACATTTGATTTCCATTTTTCTCCCCCAAAACTTTTATAAATTCGAGCGGAAACGTAACCCGCTGTTGTACCAAGACAAACGTACAAAACCATAGCACAGGTCATTAATGCTCCTCTATTTGCCGGTGACAAGAAACCAAGGCACGCAAAAGCTGCCGATCATATATAGCAATGATTTAATAGTGATGTCGGGAGCTTTTCAAATGTGTCATTATTTTGGTTAAAGAGAAAATAGGATTTTTTTTTAAATTACGATTATTATATAGAATAGTAGACTGGTGAAAGAGTACTTTTAATTATTTTCACTGGGTATATTCTGCACATACAAATTCTTTCAATTGACAACAAATATTAAAATCAATGGGGTAAGTAAATAATAATATGAAATTACATTTATATGCTTTTAAATAGATTTAAACCTTAAATTTTCAAATAAATATAACGATAAAATTGTAGTACTTATTGTAATGAAAAATGGGATTTGAAATTGAAAATTAACTTTTAGATGAAATTAAAAAAAAAAAAAAAAAAAAAAAAAATTTTTTTTAATTGTTTTTTAAGATTAATAAAATATGAAAATATGAATTAAATTTTATAAAATTATATAGTGAACGAAATATATTTAAAGATTATAAAAATTATATCATAAAAATATTCTTTTTATTGTATAAAAAGAAAAAATACAATATGAATAAAATCGTACAAAAGAACATACTTCGGTTGTAATAAAAATGCTTTAACAATACGAATTTATATATTTATATATTTTTTTTTATATAACTTGCCTAAGTTATTTGCATAAAACTCTATAACTAAATAAAATGAATACAAAAATAAAAACAAATAAATTTTTAACATATTATATCAATCACAATGGCATATATAATTATTTTAATACAATTATTTACATCATTCAGTCAAAAATAAAAATAACGAAATTTCAAATGGCAATAAAATATTGTGGTAATTGAAGAACCCTTATAATTGTAATATAATAAATACACTAACGATAAATTAATTCATGATATACTGGGAATCACAATTACAAATATGTTTTGTTATTTAAAACAGTCTAAACATTTTTCTAAATTGTTAAAGTCAGCCATGAAATTTATGCCGAACATTATTAACTGAATTATATTTAGAAATAATAACTCAAATACAATAAAAAGAAAATTTTTAGCTAAGTACAATTCTATTAGCTTCGATTTATTATGATATCCGTAAACCTGTTATTTAATTAAAAAGTTGTTGTTAAATATATAATGCATTAAAAATATTGCACTTATTTATTGTATTTTGTAATTCATTAGTAATAATTAATGAATTGTGTGCTGTAGGAGTTTATTAATGAGATGTCAATCGTACACATTATCAACAAACAAGAAAATGATCGTAAGGATAATTTTTTTTCAACTTACCTAATGTAACGAGAGTCATAAAGAATACTTGAACACCCGAGCCAAGAAGTACCGACAATAACATTCCTTTTCTCGGTGGTCGAAAAACATCACCATGGACAAGCTTCCATCCAAATTCTTCTTGAGCATCTTCGCCCGATTCGATCTGAAGAAAATGTTTTAAGTTTACGTTACCATATGAAGGACATTGCCATAAAAATCCTAATTTTTACACAAAAACGTACAGTTGTTAAGTCTAATGTTACAGCTAAGACATTACTAAAGATGATAATTTCAATAAGCGAAGTAAACATATTCATTTATTCTGAATTATTATTATACAATTTTGAAAATAATTATGCTTTACATTATTTTATAACAATGTGATTTTAACGTTTTTTGCAAATACAAATACAAAAGAGAAATGATATTTGAAAACTTTGATATTTTAAAGAGATACATCAGCTGCATTTAAATATGATCTAAAATCATTTATAATCTTCGGAACTTACTTGATTATATCGTGCAATGTCTTTGTGTAATGTTCGAAGCATTATCATGCCAACCATTCCTGATAAGAATAAAACAATAACCAGAGAATTCAGTATACTAAACCATTGGATATTTGTGTGCGGCATTGATTCGAGAATGTAATCCCACCTGGATGACCATTTGATCGTATTATTTTTCTGAAAATATTTTATTTACAGATTAGCAATAATTTAATAAATGCATTTTTTACACACTTACTTGGAAATGAACACTGTAAGTATATGCAATTTCTAGCTTTTGACCTTGGCCCAATGGCTCTGAGGGTATTTCTAATGGTATTTTACTTTGACAATCAACATTTTTATCATGTTTAATACTGCGAGGCGTAACCTTAATGGCTGCAAATATTTACCCACATTGTATATTTATGTACTTTAATCATACAGTTGCTTTAAAAATATTCATTTGCTTACATATAATGCGGCCGCTGTTCTCTTTAGGCCCTGTGCCCCAATCCTCATCCGCTCCACTGTGATATGTTATTACTAAATCGACGTGATTAAATAAGTAATACGTTTTAGGTTTATTGTACATACTTGGCTACAATTGACGAAGGAAGAAGTTCAAATTAAAAACCAAATAAAACGAAGCGCATAGTAAGATTTTGAAAAATGGTGGCATAATTTTTAACATACGTCAATGCTGCAACTATCTTGTTGAGTCCAAGATTCTTTTAGGTAACATCCCATTGGGAAGCCGATACTACAATATTGGTAATCATCTTTTAATGGATAACACCAAGTTACCGGCATATTATCTAAACATAAATAAGACAAATGTGATACATTATATCTCTTCGTATTACTACTATACAATCCTATTATATAATTACTACGGTGTGTTAATTATAATTTGAATAAAAAGGCACGAACTTTTAAATTTTACTCTAAAATTAACAAATAGTTTCTTTATGAGTAATAAAAATATATTAGAGCCATAGCCCGAGCATAGTATATATATATATATATATATATATATATATAAGTCATTATACCCTATATACATTAACACACGTATTATCATTAGTATCAAAATATAATTTAATGTAATATTATTTTAAAACAGAGCTATTTTATTGGTTGCATTTTTTCATTCGCAATACTTTAGAGAAAATAGTTGAACGAAGAACCGTGGAATAACGTTCCACGGTGATGATGCAATTTCATAGAACTTTCTTAGAAATTTGTCTCATCTATTAAAAAATTTAATTTATTCATGTTTAAAGTCAATTATTATTCTTAAAATATCTAATAAGAAATACTATATTTTATAAAACAAGGGCGATCCAACGTGACAAGCTCGGGATCATGAAATCCGTAAAACTAAAATCGCAAGTGTGTGGACCAACCAATTCTCTTGCACTCGCGTACTTCAACATAATTATTACGAAATAGAAAAGAAAGCCATTTTAATACTGGTGTTGATAATTATTCTGCTTGATTGAATATGTACCACAGACGATCTAGGCACGCTAGGAGCAAAATGGTGGAACATTACTTTTACAATTTTCTACAAACACGTGTTGTAACATTTGCCGGTACTCTTGCATTTCTTTATAAAATTGCTAAATTCTCAAATGTTTCAAGAACGCATTTGTGTATCTCAATTCCTACGGTTTTCGAAATATGCATCTGATCGAAAATTCTATTTATTTTCAATAAAGATGTGCCATTCTTCGAAGTATCGATCGATTGTGCAACAGCGTAATTACTCCCATCTCTCCTTATTCTCGTTGAGAGATTTTCTGTCATGGCTACTCTTGTTCGATTAGAAGGAATAGGCGATGTACGTAAGTTTCGAAGTTACTGGTTACGCGTTTCTCAGATTTGAGCGAATCATTTCGTGATCGATCGCAGCCCGATCGCGAATTCTGCCTATGGGCTCTGCTGCAGGATTCTTATGCAATTCGATTGTTAGTGTCCCTTATTCCCTTGCATCATCAACGTTCCACTGGCGCATAAATCACGAGCCAGGGAAAGCGCGAGGAAAATTCGAAGGACCGTTTTTTTATATTATACGAGTGTTTTAAGGCAATTTTATACTACATTGTCGCAACTTTTTTTATTTCCATAATGAAAAAACGTTGATATCTCAAAGTTATTGTGTTTATAAGTTATAAGTTTTATTAAAATTTATTAAAATAAAAATTTATATTAAAACTCAAAGTTATAAGTGCTTCTTCATTATTTTTTTTTGCTTCACACAATTATTCCTATCCGTTTGTATGCTCTCACTGAATTCTAAGTCAGTTTATTAGCATCTGGAGTACAAAAATAATTAAAAACGGAATACTATGTCAATCAATATATCGTGCTTTGAAAGTTTAAACATTTTTCAATATTTGGTCGCAGACACGAGGCATTTTATTACAGTGAAAGAAGAAACATCCTTCACTCAATGATTGATCAGCTACTAAACAGATTAGCTTTTATATTACGAAATATAGTCAAGCAATTGCCGGCGTATACAACCATAATATTTCATAGAGCAACGGGAGGATAATACAAAATCAATAATATTCCGTGCAACATTTTTATTCTAATATATTTGCAATGATAAAAAATTATGATATAGAATATAATTACAAAAATGTTATAATAAATGATATAAATGAAATATATAAAATATACTTTTCTAATTTATCAGCAGTGGCTCATTATATATATATATATATATATATATATATTCGCATACATATGTATATATTTTTTTAAAAATTGATAATAGGCGTCCCTTACCGTTACCATGACTAATCATGCATGAAATAATGAGAGTAAAAAATATTGAATGTTTGGTATTCATGACATTAACGAGAATTACTCTATAAATGTGTTCAGAATCATGCATTTATAACATTTTTTTCTTTTTATATGTAAGCAATGATGACCATGATTAAAAAGATATTTACACCAATGCATTCGTTTTTAAATATTTTTGTAATCGTAAAATTAGTCAGTAAAGAAAAACGATTCTTTAATATTTATATTAAATGGTAATAATTAAAATTTTTTCATTGTTGAAAAAAACAATAAACAATTCATTATTTTGACAAATTTTTAATTTATGAGTGTATATGGGATTATCATTATTAATTTATTTTATAATATTTCAAATTAAAAAATTTTGAACATTTTTGCTCACAGCGAAGATCTAGATTACTCAAATATAATAATTTTTTTATAAAATACTTTAAAATTTGATACAATAAATTATATACAGAGAAGTTTTAAAATTAAACAATAATAAATTATCGATTAAAGTATATTTTTTAGTTTTTTCATTAAAAATTTACTGTATTCGATATTCAGTACTTAAAAGCCTATTTTTTTCATATCTTACCGACAATCCAATGATGTTGATAGGAAAGTTGCATTCCTGTTCTAAGAAGTTGTAATTTCTTTTCATCTTCTTCATTATCACCGGTATATGTTTTCCGACAAACCGTTGCACACCTCTCTTCTTTTAAAAACTTTAACTACAAAAGGAACAAAAGTACGATCTTTGATAATTATAATTTGAGAGATTAAATTTTTTATGTTGAAATTACTAATAAATAGATTGAATATAAAATATGGCATTGATAAAAGTTGCTAATAAATATTTTAAGAAAACAACGACAGTGATACTCTATCAGATAAGAATTTTATTAATATTATCTAATGCATTCTTCGCAAAAGGCGCTTGCTTATATTATATTATGACATATCTTACCTTGTAAGAAGAAAGGCGTATACGTTCTCCAAAAATAATTTGACCTAAATTTTCTGCAGGCAGATGCTTCTTATCAATAGAGCAGAAGTCAAAACTATAACAATAAAAATATATCATTACATACTGTTTATTATTAATGAAAAAGTTACCTTTATTATTTATACTTACTGATGATATTCGTATGGGATAACCGATTGTTCTGAATTTAGACGATTTACGTATAAACTAATATCGGACTGAAATACATAACAAACAAGAGAATTACTGGACTATATAAAATTATAAATATAATATCCACATATAAGTAATACAATCCTTGCTAAATTATTCATCTTTATCTTTATTTTCCAATTAATTTTTTAGAGTATTAAATCTAGTGTAAAAAAATAACAAATAAAATTAATGGCTGCAATATTTCATAAGTGGTCGATTGATTAAATAATAAACACAAGGAAAAGCGCTTAAAAAATAATATGCGAGTACGGGACTTATAATACTGAAATTTTATTCGTCACTCGTTCCTGGCAACTTTTCCGTTCAATAAATTATAAACTTCTCCAACTATCGCCAAACTAAGCAACATAATTCAAGGTATTAATTTTCGAAAAACTTGAAATATTTTTTGCGCCAATTAATAATAATAACATTCGTCCGTACGTGCACGCACACACGCACATACACGTAGTAAGTAGTTCCTAATCATAACTCTACGTAACGACACTGTACAAATGATAAGAAATGCTCCTATGCTCCTATGCCTACGTATTACGTCGGCCGACCGACGGTATTTACAAAGCGACATTTTTTTTTCTCAAAAAAGCTTACCTTGCATGTTTTCGTTGCATCCATGCAGAAATTCACCGGTGCCAAGCCTGGCAAATAGAAGGCGTTACCCCCTCGTATAATGTACAAGGCACATAATATAAATATCGTTCTCGTCATCTTCTCCGTTCTCAGCGATTCTCTTCACTTGCACAATACGGCCAGTCGTTTCGTCGCTTTTGTCCGGTATTGTGGCTGGCCGTCCCACACTAAAAATTCGCTTCTCTCGACTTTGTCGCGCAACTACATCAGAGAGTACATCGTTCGCTTATTATCATTGCGTTGATTACCGATTGATCGACTGGCCTTGCGAATCCCTTATTCTTCCTACCGCATTTGCGTTAAATATTTATCGCTAGCGAGTCCTTCCACCGCTCGACAAGCCAGACCTTACAGACGTTGACACATTCGAGCTTCCAAGATCTGCCATTGACACGTCATGAACACCCGCAACATATGAGATAAGCGCCGCCACTGCGTATACAAGCCGACAAGCAACGCGAGCGCAATCTATATTTGGACTTTTATTTATTTACCAAATTCACATTGGCGATTATGCGGATGAAAGCCGAACGCGCGCGCGTTCGCGCCATACCCACTAGATCGTGTAAATGACCGTGCATTCTTCCCTCGTTAAAGATCTGGCTCTGGCGTCATAAGCATTTGACATACGTACGTGCACACATGCGTACACACACACGCCCGCAAGCATATATATATATATATATATATATATATATATATATATATATAAATGCCGTAATATACCATAAATTACGATAATTGTAATGGTCGTTATTGCTATTAACTGCAGCTAATAATCATTATCATTACTGCTGTCGTTACATTAAAAATTAATAAAAGCACGTTTGTCCATTTAGAGATTACGAATTCCAAGTATTTCTATAAAGAAATATTTTAATTTTCACATTGTACTTGTTGTGCAGTTATTATATAAAATTATGTTCTAAGATCAAATGAAAAGCCTATTTTTGTCTTTGTAAAGGATTTATTATTCTTTCGGGAACAATATTTAATACGATAAACATTCCGCGATAAAAAAATTAATTTTATAATCGAGTGTAATATTCTCAAATAGTGTTATTTGAATGATATACTGAAATTATATTGCTGAAGAAATAAAATATTAATATTGTTTCGTTATTTTTATAAAAACTAAAGAGTTAAATCGGCAACTAATTTTACTTACAGCTGTCGAGCACAACATTATTTTTCTAGATAATAAAAATTTGTCTTTATTTTAATATAAAAACGTCATTAATAGAAAAATGTAGTTTTGACTTTTCAAATTTTAAAACAAAAATTAATATGATACGTAGAAGAATATTTGTTTATTGCAATCGACTTATTTTTAAATAAATGATCGAATAATGTAAATTAAAGTAATGTGGTATTTGATAATAATTTCTACAATACATTTTCAATACTAAATTGTTTTTCTATGATAAATAGTTCCTTGAGAAACACAGACTCTATTTTTAATAATGAACATTAACACGATTAAATGTAAAGTTTCAGTTGTCAAAGTATCAATTCTTTTAAACATTAGTATTAGCAATCATTTATTATAGAATAAGTAAATATTACTTATAAAGCTTAGAATTTAACTTACTTCCTTTCATAATTTTTATTAAGTTTTATATTACCTTAAAATAAATTTAGTAAATTTGGTTTGATTTAAAAAACTTATTCTTCATTCATTTTAATTATTTCTTGTTAACTTTAAATTGATAAATAAATATGATAAATTGAATAATAATAATGATAACAACAACAATAACAACAACAATAATAACAACAACAACAACAACAATAACAACGACAACGACAATAACAACAACAACAATAACAACAATTACAACACGACAATTACAACGACAATAACAACAATGCTATTTTACAGTTATATTATATTTAATGCGATTTTCATTTATTATGTAATCATCATGTCCAGATGTTTTATTAAATTATCTATATTCTTTATAAATTATGAATTAATTAATGTATTGAAAATGGGTTAGATTACATACATGTATATTTAAATATATAAATATAATAATGGTAAAAATTAAAAACTTCGATTATATATATATATACATATATATATATATATATATATATATATATATATGTATACATTCATGCGTGTATGCATAAATGTTTAAAAATTTCTAATCAAATTTTATTTAAAATTATTATCATATATGTTGTTGTTATACAGATGGGTAATTTATTCAAAGTTTCATTTTATATTTAGTTAAAGTATAATAAAAATTTAAATCTTAATTACACAATGTTTTTCGACTATATTATTCAAATATGAATTAAATTTTATTTTTTTTAATTTTAATATCGTTATACTTTAAAAAATTCATATTCGTATGATTAATCGTATATATATATATATATATATATTTATTTATTTATACGTAAAGTATGATAAGAATAATATAAAACAAATATTTATCGATCAATGTTGGTATATAATTAAGAATCGATAACAACGTTCTAATTTGAATTTGAATGCTTTTTTGGAATAAAATTGAAAATGGATACAATAAAAATGCTCCTATTAATAAAGTTAAATTATTTAATTCATTTGATAACTCAATTAGAACGTTCTAGTGTTTTTTTTTTTTAAATAATCGAGTTAAATAATTTTAAACCCACACATTATACATTCAAAATCTTCTCGTAAAAGCATTGTCGAATTGAGTCATTTAATGTCTATATTACGTATCAAATATTTAATTTATAGTTACCATTTTCCTTGGTTTTATAAAAAATCATGAAATTAATAGTTTGTATTAGTTGATGTAAGATTATATACAAGGGTCAATAGCATATTAATGTTTATACTTTGTGTGCCTTATCGCTGCAGATTAACGTGATATACATACAATTTACATGGATAAAATAATTTTATAATAAAACATTTCACTGATTATTAATGAAACAATTCTATAATGAAACCTATTGTGAAGTATATAAAATATATGATGAATGATATTAATTTATCAACACACGACTTGCAACTAATTTGCAAAATAAATATACATATGCGAGGGTGTTTTATAGAAATACTAAAGCATAATATTTTTTCTAATTTAAAAATCAATTTTATATAGAATTATATTTATTTTAGAATATTATTAGAATTTATATTAGTACGATTAGTAAATGACTTACATAAATATTACGGAATAATTAAAACTCACGATTATAATAAAGATAAAGCAAATATAAAATTTATCTATATTTTTCTCCATGTCATTAAATATATTTTTAATTACATGCATTAGTTTTCGAAAATTCTTTTTCATAAGTCATACAATTTCCATTCTCATCATATTTCCATTGACTTACAGCTAAGTAGAATAAAAAAATTTAATCACTGTAATATTATAAATAAATTCTGGATTAAAAAGAATGCTCTTTTACATCAGTTTAATATCTTAGATAAATTTAATCTTGCTCCATTGGCAAAATCCGTAATGAAATAAAAATTTAATACTAAATTAAATATTAAATAATAAAATTAATGCATTTCTAAGTAATATTTTTTAAATTTAGCATTGCACAATTGTGTCTTTAATATTTTCATTTATATAAATATTTGCTTAGCTATTGAAAAAAAAATTTAAATAATTAACTTAATGTATAATTTAAGAATTATATTCATAGAGATAATTTTATTCAATATTAAAAAAATTCACAGAGAGAGAGAGAGAGAGAGAGAGAGAAATTTGAATAGTATATGAAAATATATATATTTATAATTTTTAGTAGATTTAATTAATAATGATAAGTAATTTATGTAATTTTATAAAATTTTATTATTAAATTATGAATATTTTACTGAAAATACAGTTACATTTTCTAACATAAGATATAAAAAAAAAAAAAAACAATAATTCGAAAAAATTAATGGATTTGAATCTCACTAACTTATTTTAACAACTTATGGACAGCCATTTTTGTATTTAGTAATCGTTATAAGTACTTTGAGTATCAAGTATTTATATTAATACATTTTTATTAATAAAGGCACTTAATAGATTAACATATTTTAATCACAAGTGTTTAATTATTATTGCCTAATTATATTCAATTAATAATAAAAATCAATTCTTCAAAGATAGTCAATATTAAAAATCTTAATTATTAATGTTGCATATTTTTTCTTCCTTTTTGATGGAAGTTTTTTTAAGTATTCAATATTTTTATAAATTAATGTAACAATTATACAATATGCTTGAATCCGCCTTATGCTATTCTTTATAATTCATTTTCAAATCTGTAAAAAAATTATCCATATTCATCATACTGAAATTAATAATTAAAATATTAATTATTATATTTCATAAATTATTAGTAAACTTACTTTTGCTTTTTCATTTCAGTAGGAATAGTTGTTTCAACGGGTCCTTTTAAATCGGAAAACAGTGTTCGTCGAGTCTGAAACGTATATATTCTCATTATCAATTTATTTATATAAATTATTGAAAATCCATTAACTTACATTATCGGCATTTCTGTTTTGACATAAGTTAATATTACAGTTACAATTTTCGCACGAGACTTCATTTTTTCGACATGTACACAATCGAGAAGAACATTGTGTTTTACAAGAGCACTTGATTTCACCATTTGATGATCGTTTTAATCCTATCTTACTTTCTCTAGTGATATTTCTTGCTGAATACTAGAAATTATGAACATAAATATTCGAAATATTATTATAAAATTAAAAGTAAAATAATTTACTGTACTTCAAGCTTTTGAATTCTATTATATAAAGGTGTTTTCCTCCAATCTGGATCATTTTCATCATCGTCTTCAATAATACTATCATCTGTTAAATTGAATGAATCATAATGAATATTTTCTAATGTAGATTTGGGTTTGATTGGCTTTGGTTTTTTCATAATATTTGTATTTGTTTCTATTAATACCTAAATTTTTAATAAATAATTATTGAAATTTTAAATGTAATCACTAATACATCGATTATAGAAATATTTTATGATATGAAAGTAACCTTATCCTGTAAATGAGAAACTTGTTCTTTGTACGACTCAATTTGTTTTTGTAGTTCTTCTATTTGTTGATCTTTTTCAATATCAGTACTTGAATCTTTATTAGTACTTAAGCCTAAACAATCTTTTCTTAACTTAGTATTTGTCTCTCTAAGTTCATATTTTTCTATTTGGGCTTTTAATTTCTCATAATTTTCCTTAAAAAAAGTTTTATTTTATTATTATACAGAAAAATAATAATGATAATAAATGAGTATATTATTTTTAATTTATTTACAATAATGTCATTATGTTCGAATTTTAACGCACAATGTTTTTTTCTATTAGATACTGTTATCTCAAATAATGTTTTCAGTGCTTCTTTAGCATCAGCCATTGATGATATAATATGCCACCTTGTTTTTGATTTAGTTTCTGTGAACAAGGATAATATTCACATTTAATTACATTATATTAAATGAAATATTTTAAATACAATTAAAAATGTACAGTAATATATTAAATTATATTAAGTATATTTTACAATAATATTTAAAACTAAATTAAAGTCTAAAAACGAATAACAACTCGCAAATTGAATATCATTTGTGAATATATAGAAAAACATATGTGTAAACAATTTTTTATTAAGACAGTATTTAAATATTATTAATATTCTAATTAAAAATTAAAGAAAAAAATCAAATTAAATTTATTTATTTATTTTACCTTGATTGGATTCCTTAATATGTTGTTCTAATTGTTTAATTTGTACATTACGTAATTCAACGATTTCCATAAGCTCAGAAGTTTGTGCTTGAATCGATAATGTATTAGTAGATTCACTATGCAATTGAAGTTCAGCTAATTGGCTAGCAAAATAAGCTTTATCTTTTTTTAAATTTTCAAGAGTACATTCAGCATCAACTGTACTGAGTAATACTTCCAGTTCTTGTATTACCCAAGAATGTACATCTTCTTTAGCATTAGCAGTCTTTTCACGTCGTTGACTTGCTCTTTTTTGTAAATCTAATGCATCCTAATGAAAAAATAAAAATAATAACTTTCAAAGAATAAAAAAGTTTAAGCTGTTCTTTTTCTTTTTTACATAAAAAAGATAATTTACCTTTAATCTTTTATGAATAGCCTGTGCTTCTTCCATTTTTTTTTTGAAAACATTTTTCTGCTTATTATGCTCAATCTGCAAACGAGTAATTTGATTAAGACGTTTTCTATCTTGGTCTTGTAATTTATAAAGCTCTTGTTCTCGTAATCTTTTCCATTTGTTAAAATTATCGGTTTCGGTGCGCATATTTCTTATTAATTTTACTTTAGTTTGTTTTAAAGAAAATATTTCATTAGTTAAATTTTTTATTTGTATGTCTGATTTTTCTTTATTTTTAATAATCTTATTTTGTTCTAAACATTTACGCGACAGCTCCGTAATTTTTTTTTCTAGTTCTTGAACTTTTTTACGACGTGTTTCTGCAATTCTAAATATAATGAAGCATAGTAATATTTATAAAATTGTTGGTATAAATATCTTATTATTAAGTATACAAACATTTTTAATATACTAACTTTGCACTAGCTGTATTTGCCTGTGCACTACGAAGTGCCTGCAACAGTTGCTCTTTTTCTGTTTGTAAATTTTTTATTTCTTGCTCCATTTCTTCTAAATCTTTTTGATATTCTATTATTTGAGAGGAATTTTTTAAAAGATTAGAAACTAATTCTTCTTTTATTGCTAATTGTTTATTTATATACTGCATTTCATCAACACGCTCAGCTTGCTGTAGAGTATGCTCTTCATGTTTTTCATCTAAATCATCAATGTCATTATTTAAGCTATTGTCTTCTATACTGCTTGACATTTCAGAATTAGCATTTGTATTATTAGTAGATTCTACTGATAATTCATGTGTTACCAATACGTCAATCGCTTTCTTTTCATCTTTTTGTATGGCTAAAAATTTTATAATTTTGTACACATAAGTTTAAATTACTATTTTAATATTTAGTAAATTTTAAAAGGTTGTGAATTGCAAACTTACCAATAATCTTTAGACAAATATCTTCTAATTTATTCTTGTGATTTTCAATGTTATTAGGATCACTATCAAATTCCTTTAAGAGATTTTCACAGTCTTCTAGAATATTTGCAACAGAATTTTTTAATTGGTCCCTTGACTGTTCAGCCAAGTTGGCTAGTTCATGCATATGAACTATTTCTATTAAATTAACATTTAATTTCTCTGTCAAACTTCTCAATTTCCTTTGTAAAGATCGATTTTTTTCTTGCAATTCTATATGCTGCGGAGGACAAAAGTTTTCAACATTACCCTGATTAAGCATAGCTGATTGTAATTCACGTATAATCTTTTTAAGATTATTGATTTCAGCTATATGAGGATCTTGATTTACTATTGGCTTATTTTTTATTTTCTTTGCACGATCTGCATACCTTAATGTACTAGTGGTTTCATTTAAATTATAATCTAGAATATTGATTTAATTTATGAAATTTATCTCAAGCTTATACCATTATAACATAAGAAACAATAGATTATATTACAAAATTGACAAAAACTTTCTCATGTACCTGCAGGGCTTACACAAGCAATCATTAATGTAACTGAATTCCCTCCAAGTGAATCCTGTAGCAAACGAGTCAATTTGCTATCTCTATATCCAATGTATGTGGAACTTCCACCTTCACCCAATTGTGAAATTACATTTCCTAAAGCTAATAAGCCTTTGTTAATGTTAATGCCTTCTTTAAATCTTTCCCCAGTTGCTTGTGTTTTTTTACTTCGTTCCGAACCAGCCAAATCAACAAGATGAAATTTAGCAAATTTAGCAGTATTCCTAGTCCAAAAAGAATATGTTAAAAGTTATCTCAAAACTAAATAAATATGGTACAAAAGAATTAAACCAACGGATCATTTTTCTTTTGTTGATTTACAGATATTGTAAATATAGCATGACTACGACTACTTTGTACATTCATGGCAGTAGCCCCAGTAGCTCTGCATATAGAACCATCTGCCAGTAACTGTAATGTTTCTTGCGTACTTTTAACTGGAATTTCTGATATTCCAATTACCTTGATACCTCTTCCATCTTCTCTAATATCCACAATACATTGATTACGTGGCTTGTTTGATAATAAATCATACAACTGTTCTTTGTACAATTCCATGAAAGCAACTGTCACTTTAAAATCCCAATCTTCTTTAGCTTGGATTATTTCAAATATATCATTAACAGCTCTTGGAATAATTCCACAATTTACATCATTTTCATCATAATTTGTGCCCATAGAAAATGTTTTACCACTCCCAGTCTGACCATATGCCAAGATTGTAACATTATAGCCTATGAAAATATTGATAAATAATGTAAATTTATAAAATTTATAACTTAAACTAAAATACGATAGTTTACCTTCAAATATATTTAGAACCATATTTTTTATTGCATTATTATAAAATTCTTCG
>NW_011948415.1:7269533-7299019 GCF_000503995.2 Ceratosolen solmsi marchali
TAGTTAAAAGTAAAAAATTTTTCAGTAGGCTGAATTTGAATTTGTTGTTCTTCTGCAATTACTTTTAAGCATGTGTGACACCCCTTGTCTATTTCTGATTGAATCAGAGGCCTTATGCGAACAGCAACTTTTACTAAATCATCGCTCATCTGAAAAAATTGATTACTTTGTAAGCTTCAAATTAAAAGATAGAAAATCATTACAAAATATATAAAGTAAAAATAACTTATTTAATTAAAACTACTCTATTGTAAAATAATGTAATATTAAAATTAATTTAAATTAGCTTTATATTACAGAAGATTAGCGTTATAATACGTGAAAATTCAAAATGTATTTTTCATAAAATAGTTATTTATCAAATTTAAAAACATGACAATTTAAAAAATCATTATTTAATTGAAAATGAATACATTTTCTTAAATATTAATGTTCTCATATTATATATATATATTTATACATATGTATATATATATATATATATATATATATATATATATATATATATGCATACAAACTATTATTTTATTATTAATATACATTTTATATACATATGCACAAAGGTATGTATATAAATATTACCTTGAATAATTTAGGTAAACTTTTCCAAAGTTCCAATACCAAAACTGAAATATAATAAATACTCTTAAAATTAGAAATGCAACGAACAATGACACTACATTTTATAAAAATAGTCTCCGTAATATTTATTCAGATATTTTCCCTCCAAATGTGCATGGATAAATATTTATAACTTATTATTTCTAAACACCATACAATTTATTACATGCATATATTTGGGGATATAAAATACGTATATTTACTATCCGTGTTGGGACACTCGACGTTCAACGGTATTTTTGAATTGAAAATCGCTTGATAATTTCCAGACTAGAGGGCGTACTCGGGTATGATATGGAAAATTCTTTATATATTTTATAAATAGTGTGTTTTTAAATTCTTCGACTTAAGGGTTTGTAAATTATGTAGTAATAACATTTATAAAAAAAAGTGTCTTATTTTTCAATTAAAAAAAAATGTATAATTACAAGTTTTTTCTGTAGAGAGAAATTTTTTGATATTGTTGTTATTATTTTTCATCGTTTTTTAAGAACTTTATTATTAGACTAATGCAAAATAAATAAAATTGTTTTCTATGCAATAATTATATGCAGTATTTACAAGTTGTTAATTGAATGTTGATGGAATATCTCAAGGTAACATACATTACGCGCTTGCGCAAGTAATTTATTCCCAAATTGTATATAGAATATAAAATTTATAGATGCGTTGGTTAAAAAATTCAGTGGCTCAATTCTAATAAATGTTCAGCAGAAATATACATATTTTCATAGATTGTGTTTATGTGGAAATTTCCAAATTGGCCGTGTAATCAAAGAAAAAAATGGCATTTCTATTTTCTTCTTCTACGAATAATAACATTTTTTGTTCTTTAACTAATATGAATTTTTGTAAGATGCAAATGATTTAAATGAATTAAAATTGAGGTTCTTATTAATTTTTTTTGCAATACCCACATTATTTTATTGTTTTTATCAATTTTTTTTTTATCCACTTTAACATAATTTTAGCTATTTAAAATATTTAATAGTTACGAATTTTTATAGCTAGAGTTTCAAAATTTATAATTTTTTCTAATTGATTAAATTTCAATCGAATAATTATCGTCATTTAATCTTAAATTATTCGAATTTAAGTATGAATCTTGGATCATTTTCATAAATATAACACACCCACACACGTACGGGCAATATCCGCAAGAATCGCATGAACAGGTTATAGGCCGTTCATATTGAGTATAGAGACTCAATAATTTGATAATAATTAAAACAATAATTTGATACTAATATTAAATTGTCATGTTGAATAGGCAACATCATACCTGTATTATCAATCATTAATATAAATAGTTTAGAACGTAACATTCGTTTGTTTTATGCAAATTATAATTATTAAAACAAACTAAAAGATTGGATTTTTTTGTTTTGCATATTGATAAAACAATACATTGAAATGCTTGGTATACTGAATTCGCAGTCTTACAAATTGAAAATGATCGCAAACTTTATAAATTTTATTTATTATTAAAAATTTGTAGCATATATTATTTAAAAGCGTAGGTATACGTATAACAAAATTGTAGAATATGTAAAAACTTTTAATTAACAAACTTCTAACAAATTAACGTGTGTTATTCATTAAAAATAATAATTTATTAATTTGACACTTAATTGGTCAACGTAATTTTTTTTAGTTATGGTCTCGTTATTCGTCCAATGATTTTCTGATTTTTATCATATTTTTTTATGAAAAATTTAAACTATTTAAGTAGAGAAATAAACGAGTTTCTACTTTTTCGAATTGGATAAATAATTTGAGTTTAAATAAGTTTAATAATTAATTTATGCATGCGATGATTATAGAAGTTTTTGAATGTAATGAACAAATTTATCAGTTTTTAAGAACCTTTTCAACGATTGAATCTGTTGTATGTGAATTGAACAAAAAAACATTTAGTTTCATGTAAATAGAAGGTTCCTTTCGATGTACATTTAAAAATTTTTATTGTCAAAGCGAGGGAAATTTTGACGATCAATTAGTTCAATTTTTCATATTTGAAGGTATTTGAATATATTGCATTTTCAATTTATTTTATGTAGACAGACTAAACCATCATGTACGAATTGATAAATACACCGACATCTTGGGTATACCATTTTTTTTTCTTTGCTATTTAACAAATCCTTCATATATATTGAGATTTTGTTTGATAGACGTTCATCTTCAATAGCACTATTGTTTTATATTTATATTTTTATTTTATGGTATAATGTAGTTTCAGTTCGGTGCTTTTGGCCTTACATTAGTTAATGGCGTTATACGTAAGTTCAATCGTATACAAATCATTGACATTCGAAATAAATAAAATTATGAGCACTTTTGAGAATCGAGAGCTATAAACTTTTTTTATCAACTCGATTTAATTTTTAGATTAATAATTTTCAAGGATAATTTATTTGCACAAGCACATAATGTATTCAACCTCTCGGCATTTCATCGTCATTCAATTCCGCATCAACATTACGAATAATTGTAATAATTTTAACTCGGTTCGCGAAGTGACGACGATTCATTATTTATTTCGACTGGTGAACGAATTTTTCCACAGTCTTTAAATGAAGGACATCGATAACAATTTTGGAAAGCATGTGGACGCCGGAAATCTGTAACTCCGTGGCTTTGCATTCAATTTTTTCTCCCTCCGCTTAATTTATAATGGTCGACTTCCAAACTGACAAAACAATAGAATTAAGCAGCATCTGCTACATTAAGGTCCATTTACTCGCTTAATGTTATTATGATGAAACGCATAAGGTCGAGAGTCGCGGACGGTCTCAGGTTCCTAAAAGCCATCCAAAATTGACATTGGGAAGTTCGCGTTTTTGCCACGGATGTCACTGTTCTCCCAAGCTCCTTCCAAGAGCGTGTAGAAATGGGTTAACGTGTATCGCTGTTTTAATGTATTTTGGAAACTGAAAGTTTTCAAGAAAAATTCGTGCTTCCGCGCCGATTTCGCGAGGACGATATTTTCATCTTGGGATTAGCTGTTATTGTCGGTTTATTAAGACGGGAATTGAATGTTCGGCCGACATTAAATTCGAAGATAAATGTTGCCGAACGCATCAAACGCTGTGATTCTTTTTGTATTTGATAACGAGCTTTTAAGTATAACATAAGTGTTAGGATTTATTGTTAGTATTCAGGTTTATTTTTATTTTATTTTTAAAGAAATCGTTAAAATGTCTGTCACCTACGCTCAACGAGGTAGACCACCTCCTACGCCAGCCCAAATCCAAAAAGTATGTGTTACTGTTCGATAGTTTGTTTTTTAACCTAGATTTTTTACTTATGACTTTTATTTATTTCTAGATGTTGGATGAAAACAGTCATCTTATTCAAACGATACAAGAATTTCAAAGTAAAGGAAAATCTCAAGAGTGCATGCAGTTAGTTGAAAGAGTTTTTTTTTTTAATAAACTTTTTATTAAAGTGTTGTAATAGACCATTTTTTATTTATATCTTATTGATAACATTTTTTAGGTATCAGCAAATACTGCATAGAAATTTAGTTTATTTAGCATCTATTGCGGATGCCAATCAAAACATTCAAGCGCTACTTCCTGTAAATATATTCATTATAATATTTTTGGTCAAGGTCAATTTAATGGTTTGATTAATTTATTTTAAATTATTTTAGGCACCTCAAGGTATATCTAATGGACCACAACACAATATGATGGCACTTCAAGGCCCACCAAATGTTTCTGCTTCAGCTGGCCCTGGAGGAGAAATTCCTCCCAATACCCAACAAACATTACCAATGTCTGGTTTTAATCAGGGACAGCCCATGCCGCAAGCAGGCTACCGAGGACCTGTTATGCCTGGTCAAGGACCAGCTATGAATCGTAAATTTGATACTTAGCTTGCTATTTATTTTAGATTGTAATAGTTCTTATATTTATTAAAATGTTCTTTAGGACCACCAGCTGGCCCTGGACCTCAACAATATAGAGGCAATCAACAAGGATATCCACCGCAACAGCCACCTCAACAAGGTTATCATCCACCTTACAGTAATCAAGGACCAACAGGAAATTATCAAGGACCACAAGGGAATAATTACGTGCCTGGTCAACCAAATCAATATGGACCACCAAATGCACCTCAACAACAGGGCTATTCTGCATCCAATCAACCAAACTATGGACCTCCTCCGACTACCGTAAATAACTACGGACCTCAACCGGGTGGTTATCCACCTCCCACTACGAATCAACCTCCTACGGGATATGGGCCTCCGCCTCCAAATCAGCAAGGGTATCCACCTTCTAATGCTTCTCAGCAAAACTTTCCATCAACAGGACAGCAACAGCAGCCTGGCCAATATGGAAGTCCAAGTCCACAACCAAACTATCAGCAACCCCCTGCGCAAGCTCCACCACCACAAAATGCATATAATCCAAATCCTCAATCTGGAAACTATCCTCCACCATCGTCGCAAGGATACTCGAATAATGTTCCGCCTCAGCAACAATATCCACCCCCACCTACGTCGAATGCTCAACCACCTCAACCTGCACCTCAGGCTCCCCAATCGGGTCCGCCACAACCTAATTACGGTAGTCAACCAAGTCCAGGTCCTGGTAGCGGACCAACCCAGTATGGACCAACATCTACCGCACCTCCATTTAGCGGTGCAGCAGCGAGCGGTGCCAATACTTATGCTCAAAGTAGTCAGCCCACGTGCACACCATCTGCTTCTACTCAAACTTGTACCCCAAATAATCCACCTCCACCAACGTCTCAACAAGGGAATTACCCTCAGCCAACGCCACCACCAAATTGGGGTACTCCCGTCCAGTCCTCGCATCAACCACCACATCCACCGCCTCATCATCCACCTCATCCACCTCCACATCAGCCACCTCATCAGTCTTCTCATCCATCCCATCAACAACCTTCACCACATCCATCGCATCAGCAACCATCTCCGCATCCACCGCATCAACAACATCAGCCACCTCCACCTCATCAATCTCCTCATCCATCTCCGCACCAATCCCCGCAGCAGGCCCCTCCTTCTCAAACTCCACCACAACCACAACAGCAACAACAGTCACCTAGTCCTGCACCAACAAGCTTTCAACCTTCCGCTGGGCCACCGCAAGGACCCGGAGGGCCACCGCAACCTCAGCCTCCAAATGCCTATGGCCCACCACCCCAATCCCATCCCGCAACTACGCAAACCTATGTTCCCCCGGCACCTGGTGGTCAACCACAAGTTTATCCACCCCATCCTCCTCAACCAAGTCAGCATTACGGTCATCCACAGTATCCTCCACAGAATTATCCGCCACCATCCGCTGGTCAAGGATATGGTCAATATCCACCACGACCACCGGCTGGTCACATGCCTCCACCTCCAGGCCCCCAAGGTCCTCCTCCTAATCAATATGCTGGCTATGGTTACCAGCCACCTCCACAATAAAAAAGGAGAATTGTACTTGTGCGATTTAATATTAAACTAATTTTACTTTTATGAAATAAGGAATTTTATGTGGCTTCTTTAATAAAGAATTCATCAAAATATATTTGATATGCCATGTTCCTAATCTTTTACTTTTTTTTTATATTTGAATAGCTTTCTATAAGTACGTTTTTCTTATTAAATACCTGTTCCATTTTTTTTTTCCAAGACTACTTTTATATTACTATTTACCAAAAACACAATGTGGACAATGTGGACTGTATATGTAATAAAAAATACAGGCTAAGAGAATAAGATATTTTAGTAAAATTCATTTAATATATATAAATTATACTGAAAAGATTGAAGTGTAGAAAAATAATGAAATGAAATTTATAGTTATCTGCATTTTACCTATATATTGTATATTGTAAAATATGTCATTACAAAGTTTGTAATTGATTCGCCAACTAGTTCATATTACTATGTCATTATTAAAAATATGTGTTAAAATATTTTTATTGTTACTTTCAATTGAAAGATAAAATCTTATTTAGATGAATCAATTACTAACTGTATAAGCGTTTTATTGACTTTATGACAGAGTTTTGTTAAGAACAATAATTGATAAAACGGCAACATTTCTTAAAAGGTTTTATTTAATATCTATGTGCTGTGTAAAATTGATGAAGTAAAAAATCAATAGTTTTGTTAGACTTTAAATTTCTTAAACTTATTAACTTTTAGGACACTTATTGATATTTAAAATTAATGTCATCAAAGAATATAAATATATTAATTACAAAAAAACCTGCTTTATTAAAAAAGTTTAATTATAATAAAAAAAATTCATTTATAACGAAATTTGTAACATTCCCTTAAGTGATTTACGATTAAATGTATATTTACTTTTAATACTTTTATTTTATTATTTTTCTGAGTATGTGTTTCACATACATTGTAAACAACTATAGATACATCTATGTACAATTAAATTAAAATCTTTCTTTTCAATAGTACTCAAAGTTCATCCCTTTTTATCTTTTTACCTATACACTTGCAATTATTTTTTGGTTGGGGTATGTATTCCATTTCAGGAAACACTTGAATAGAGTTGGTTAAGCGCTTACTCCATTCCTGTGAAAATTATTGATTTTACAACGTATATTTCAAAATATTTATACATAAATATAAAATGTATTCTTACTTTAATCAGGGTGATATAATAACAAAATATATGTTGCGGCATTAAATTATTTCTTGTATACTCTCTAGCTTCTCTACTAATGTTATAAGCTTTGTCATCATTTTTAATAGCCCAATTTATCTTTTCTACTAAATCTGACAAATCATTTTTTATAGAAACAAAATGTATACCCTCTGTAAGACTTTTGTAAAAAAATTCATAATATTTTGATTTTTGTTTAAAAACTAAAGAATTTCCAGCGAGTAAATATGGAAATCTATAAGCAGCCACTGTTCCATCAATATTCAATTGATATTTATACTAAGATATCATTTTTTATTAATAACAAAAAATATTTGCACGAAAAAATTAACATATTCAATAGAATATTTAAAATTTTACATACCTTAAAAAAATCAAAAAATGATACATGTTTTTGTTCAGGGCCATATTTTTTTATTTCATCGGTAAAGAAAAAAAAATTTGTAATCGATGCATTGAAAAGATGAGGGTTTGATCTTCCTATGTCAATTAAATCTAGGCGTTCTCTTCGAGAATCTCTTCCTCTCCAAAAAACTTTATTTATTTTTTCATTCCAGCTTAACTTTGTATTACCTTGGACCGATAACATATCTAACATTACACTATAGTGAAAATACGATTAATATAATATATATATGTAATGAGAAATTGATAAATGTTTATTTCAACCTATCCATTGCTTTTATGGAAGATTCAGTTATATCGTATGTGGGTAGAACAACATCTCTAGTATCTTCGGAACCACACCATGAAAAAATGGGATAAATCAATTTATCTTTAGGCACTAAAGGCCAATCTCCTAAATTCATAAAAAATTCGACATCTGGTAGAGTTGTTTTTCTTGTTATAGATAATAAAATTTCATCGCTAAATATTTTAAAACCAACATGTTGTCCGTAACATTGCCTATAAATCTAGAAATATTATTGTTTTATATAATTCCTATAAATATACCTCTAATACAATTATAAATTTAATTGAAGAATCTAACATACTTTATTTGATTTAATTACATAATGGCAAATGCTAATGCGATTTGGTTGATTATATCTTGCGATTATTTTGTTTCTTAAACTATCGAAGTCTACATTGGGAAATAATTCAAGATCGCTTAGAATTTGTGTGTAATTCTGAACACAATCATTACTCTCTAGCCATGAGTGAATAGATGGATTTGGACAATAACATTCCTCTTCGTACACCGGGCCTTAATTTAATAATAAATCCATGATTCTTAAATTATTTGAAAGATATACTCAATATATATGAATTAAAATTTATACCTTTAAATTTGGATTGCTTTAAATATAATATTTTATTTTGTATTTTAACTATAATTTGAAGATTAAAACAAACGTTATAGATCCTGTATCGAACAATGTAACTGCCATCTTTGCAATCTAAAAGTTGATACCAAATATGACAAGGGGCATTATCCTCTGTTTTTCCTATTATTTTTGATGAGATTACATTTGGTCCTACTGACTCTGTTAAACTGTAATAAAATTAAAAACATTTATTAATATTATAACAAAAATTTATACTTAAATATAAAATACAAACTTTTCCCCGCCTTTAGTTACGAGCTGTATAAAAAAATATCTTGCTTTTAATGTAATATTTTCTGGATTAAGTCCTGGACCCCAAACAATTGTTTTTGCTACATCAATATGATCAATATTATTTATACTACCTTGAATAAAATTACTTGCACAATTATAAAATATTAAATTAAATAATAAAATAGACCACATTTTAAGAAATTGATTAAGTTTTGCTCTGTACCAAATTTATATGAAAATAATGTATTGGACTTCGATTTGACTTTGTATTTCAAATAGTATTTAATATTTATAATAGTTATTAAATTAATACACGTATTTTTATTTTCATTGTTTGGAAAAAAATGTTATAAGCATAATCAAGGCAAAATATAAGATTCATTTTAAAACGCCGTTGTGTTAAAGTCGATATAAGTAATTATCTTAAACTATTCGATAATGTATTTCTATTTTGCTATTTTTTCACTATACATTTTTCATCTAACTTCTATTTTATTCAAATTGTGAAAATGTTAATTGAAAAACGAAGAAAGATTATGCGTAAGCTAATCATTAGTTTTCTAAAGATTAGACATTTTAGTTCGCATCCAATTTTACAGCTAAAATGAATTTTGGGTATAAGTCTAACGTATACTAAATTATTCAAGCATAAAAAATTACATGCGCCCTATAAATTTATGTTGATTGGCACTCGCAAAGCATTATATAGGACTTTTAGCAATTCTATAAATTTGATTTCTGCCCGCGAAAATTTAGAATACATAAAAGTATTATTATTATATAAACAAAAATCTCTATAACTGCAGTTGATTTAAAATGTATTTTTATTTGTAATTTTATTTCTCTGTCTGCAAATTAGTTTACTACAAGACTCGTATTCTGTTATAGTAGCATAATTGAATTGTAATTAAAAACATTCAATTATTCATAATGGATAATATTCCTATTTTTTCCAACGTGGCTAAATCGACCTTCAACATTGTAATATACGGTTTCATTGATACAAAATAAAAGAATAAATTATCGATATATGAGCAGAGATAAATATAAAATTATTGGTACAATCATTTTATGTATTTGAAAAAGATAGTAAGATTTTGATTTAATGGATTAATATTTGAGAAAAAGAATTGTCGATCATAAGCATTAAATTTACGGATTACTCTAGGTCTATGCTGATAAGATTAAGCATTATCAAACGTAGTTTATAGTATTAAGTTCAATGTCAGAAATCTAAACTTTTTTTTAATAAAAAGTTACTTTAAGAAACATATATTTTCAATTATTTATTTTAATTTTACGTCTTTTTACTAGAGACAACTCATTACCATACTTTAATCCGCAATTAATGTCTTTTATCAAAAATTAGAAAATTTCTTAAATTATTTATAATCATCAACAAATAATTTTCATAACTTTCGTTTTTTTTAATAAAATTGGATTATAAAACAACTGTTTATAAAATTTTTCTTTTTCTTTTTCTTTTGTTTTTTACAATTTCCATTTTTTTATTATTATCGATCGACAATTTTTACGCAAAATGTTTAAATAAATAAAAACATTGTTCAAATATGTAATTTTATTAAAATTAATTTAACCTAGAAAGATATTACATAAATTAATGTAGGGTATATGACCGTTAAGTAAAATTTATATTAAGAATTAGTTATTTGACAATTATGTTTTTTATTTATTCATTAATTATTAATGACATTTAGGCTAAATCAATATTGTTCAATACCTATTGGTAATATTTACCAAGTATAGAAATAAAATTTTTCAATCAAGTCGAAATAATATATACGTATTCAAAAAGAAGATGAACGTTATACTTAATCGTTATATGTTCATAATGCTGTTTGGCTTGATAAAGTCTACTATGTAAAGTAAATATAAAAAATGTGTAATTAAAATACATATTTTTAAAGCGCTAATCGTTCTGTTATGCAAAAACGAAATACAAGCGTATATACTAAATTGGTATGAAAGAACAGAGAAAGAAGAGAAGGAAATTGTTATGATTTATTTTTATAATCATAGTATGACGTAATAATGTTTTGTAAATGCATTACGTAATAATAATGATATGATAATTATATGCTGAGCTCGTATTATCGAAACCACTATAATAATTTAACTTTAACAGTATTCAATATAAGTTATTAAAATACATCAATTTCATTCTATTTTATATAATTTAAAATCATGACAAGTTAATAGCAATTAAATAATGAAAGTATCTAAGTTTTTAGGAGAAAATGTATGTCAACAAATTTTGGGATAAACAATGCAATGATTGAAAAAATGGATTCATCAATATAAATGTTATTTCGAATAAATTTTAAATATTACATTTTGATCTTATTCATTTATTTAACAATATCTATGTGATAAAATGAACAATTACTTATTGAATTAATAATTATAATTTTTTCAAAAAAATATAATTTTGATAATGATATTTTTTAAATATATCTTTATACAAGATTGTTAAAGTTTTAGGAGATGAAAAAATTAGTTTTTTCATTTCAAATTGAAAAAAAGAATTTCTATTTATTATTCAGATAATTATATATATAACAATTTTGGCTGTCTAGTGGTTTTAGTTTTGCATCGCCAAAAATCACACGTAACATAATAATTGCAATTGCACTTATTTAATTAAAATTTTTTATAGATAATTAAATGATTATTTTGCATTGCGTATTTTGTATAATAGATTATATTAGGCGATATCTTAATTAGATATTGTAATAATCGTATTAACGATTAAAGTTTCAACAATCATTAAAATTAATCTTGATTTTTAATCAATGAAAGAATATTGTTTCAATATTGATATTTACCTAATTTAACGGTATATAATTCTTTTCGCATTTTGAATATTGTATTTCATTGATTATCATTCATTATTAATGTGTTAATTAATCACTTATCATTGGTAGTTATTATAAGCATTGTACTTACACGAGAAGCTTAATTGGGAATAGCGAATGGAACTAAACAAATTCAGCAGAAAAAGGTTACTTGCCAAACTACAACATATTGCTAAAACATTAATAATATTACTTATGTTATTATATTAAATATTAAATATTAAGTATGTTTTTTATTAATAAAACATTAATAATATTATTCGAAAATTTATTATATATTAATTTGACTACACACACGCACACGCACACACATGTATATAAATATATATTTTTTTAAGAGAAAATATCAGTCTTAAGTTTAATTCTCTTGCCTTAGTAAACATAAACTTATATAAATAGATAATGCGTTTTAAGAGATATCGAAGGTCTGATTTTTAGAGATAGCAGAATCAAGGTTTCTATTTTGCTTCTCATAATTGAAAAAAAGATAGATATAAAATGTGAACTATATGATAAAATTCAGAGTCGCATGAATATAAGTTTATTATATTTTATTATATTATTTTGCCCATCTATGATAATGATTGAAAAATGGTATTTTTGTTCATTGGAGCAGGGGTGATATAAAACAAGGCTTATATAATGAGAATATACATAGATGGTGTTTGAAGATAGTGAACTGTGTAATAAGAAATAATTGCAAGGTGCAATGAAAAAATTCACTTAAGTAAGACAGTATATAATTTTTTTACTGACCTCTATTAATTTTGTTTATTTTGAATCTAGCTGTATTGCCATTAAAAACAAGGCGAGATAAAGAAAATGAGATAGAGAGAGAGAGAGATAGAGAGAGAGAGAGAGAGAGAGAATGAGAGTCGAGTGGGGAGATCTTTTTTATAAAATTAATTTTCTTTAAATTTCAAGAACTTTCAAATTCATTTTAAGTTTGGCAATTTATTCATTGACATTCGAAATTTCAAAGTTGATGTTTCAGTTATTTGTTAAATTTAACAAAACTATTAAATAAAATTTCAGCCTTTTAAGATGTTTGTGTAGTATAATTATAGCATATATAATGTTAATACGTATAAAAATAACTTTGTATTGTTAAAGGAAGAGACCGAGAGAGAGAGAGAGAGAGAGAGAGAGAGAGAGAGAGAGAGAGAGCCTCGCGTCATTATTATACAAAGCATAATTTTGCAAAATTATTAATGTGTTATTATTTACAATGCCTGCAGTCAGCGCTATAGGCGATGAAAATAAGAAGCTTCGTTAAATCGGAATTTTAAATAGCGACCATCGTTAATAAATATAAGAAACAATAATAGACTTCATCATTCGTTTTATCTAATTCCCTATAATTCGTGTCCTGAAGCCTATTAACAATCCAATACGTATTAAAAGTGGCATAATGGTTTAAAATTGTGACTACGTTACTTCGCACGTATTTCTTTAGAATATATGCGTATTGACATAAACACACACCCACACTCCCGCACGCATACGCGTGTACGTGCGGGCGTGTGCGTATATCCATGTTTGTCCCTTCGTTACGATATCTATGCCTATGCTCGGCCACAGGCTTAAATTCTCCAATAAAAGCTTAGCAAGTCGGGCGAAGAGAGAAGATATCATTCTCATTTATAATGAAATTAATGATTTTCCAAGCTGCATTCAAGTCATTAATACATCGCAAGTAAGATTTTACAAAGTAACTTAAGCTTATACGGTGAGGGGGCAGAGTTCGGCAACTCTAATTATTCAGCCTCTGTCTTGATTACTCGCATTTCCGGGAAGTCGGGCCGTCATAGTAATTAGCCAAATGGCAGCCTCCGAATTCGCGTTATCGGGGTAAGTCGTTGCGAACGAACGTCGGACGGAATAAAAAGGCGAAAAGGGCGCGGTTGCGTACGTGGTGGAGCCGACGGGTGGGGGTGGCGATACAGGGGGCACGTAAGCGGCGACGGAGCCGGGAGGGCAAATTGCGCCAAAATGCGCGCAACGATAAAGGCCAGCAAGCGATTTGAAGAGAGAGCGATCGTATGACTAGCTTGGCTGAGTCGGCGCATGAGATTCTAGTCAAGCGAGCGTTTGCCGCGGGAGGGAAGTAGAAACTCGACGTTGGGAGGAGTGAAGAGGAGGCAGACCACAGACGGCACACCTGAAACGGCCGACGACAGACTGCGCGGGATAAGGAAGCAAGATAATTCGCGCCTAGAGCTAGGGAAGCGCAATTCCATTCGAGTGGAAATCAACGGCACGGCGCTTTGTTGTCGGGTGAGCGACTTTTCGGCCTATAATAATTTGTTTGCACCGTTGAAAGTGTCACGGGATCGTGGAAGGAGCGAGGCGGATCGGATCGCAGCGACTGAAGCGATTCTCTGCGTTTGCTTGGTGTTTCAGGTGACCCCGTTATCGATCACGGCTCGTATTTCGGATAAAGAGTAAGAGAGAATATGAGATGTTCCGCAAAGATCAGGGCGATCATTTAGACGCCACAGCCGAGTTTTAAGGGTCGTGCACGATCTCGCATACGCGAGACACGCACGCATCGTCCAATGTCCTCGTCGTCGTCTGGAAGCTCTTCATCTCTACGTCCTGTGACGACGACGCGTCTTTAGGAAAACCGAACTCCATTTTACAATTTTTACCTCTGTGAACATTTGTTTTTCCGTAATATGGATATTGTTGTTGAAAAGATAATGTGAGTGGATTGTAGTTTTATCGAGGGCATAATCCTCGTGTTTCGTATCGTTCCTTTTTCTTTTATTCTTTTCAATTCTCATGAAACATGCATTAGATTTTAACACGTTTACCTATACGACTCGTAACTGGGTGTTGTCCAGTCTTAAAGAAAGAAAAGAAAGGGAATAAATACAATCTTTCGGTTTTAATCATTCGCGGATGGAGCTTTATTGTCAATAAGAAAGAGCGAGAACGAGAGAGAAAGAGAAATAGAAATAGCGAGTGAGTGTGAGTGCGTGCTTGTGCGTGCGTGCGAGGCGAGGCGAGTTAGCTTGCGAAAGCGATTCCGAATGAAAATGGTTATGTTTATGTACATTCGATATTGATATTGGTAATAGGTATAAAGAGAGCCAGTGATATTCGACAAATAGATAAAATGATAAAACGATAAAATTGGTAGCTGATTGGGTGGTGGTTGAGGAAGATAATGATGAGGCGGTGGTGGAGGGGATGGTGAGGGTGGTGGGGTGGTGGCGGAGGTGGTGTCGACGACGGTGGAGAAGGAGGCATAGGCATATAGGCATGGTAAGGCGAACATTTGGATAGCAATGAGGAATGGGAGGAAGCTAACAAGTGCAATGTCGGGGAAGGGGTTGGTTAGCCACTTAAAGGCAAGTAGAATGGTTCATAGAGAAAAAGGATCGGACGAACGAAGTTTGCAAGTGTGTAAAAAAAGAAAGAAAAAAAGCAGTGTGGCGTAGAGCGAGTATGGAGGAGCAAAGAGAGAATTTCTCATTGATGGCGTCGAGGGCGGGGCGGGAACACGAGGGAGAGCTGGCCTTTCTAAAAATAGAGGCTCTCGTCCACGTCGCGGCGGTCAACTGGTCGGTGGTGGGGGGTGGGTCGTCGGGACTGTCGCGATCGGCGATTGGTCGGCTGGCCGAGGACGCGCAGCTACGTGCCTGCGCAGCGAAGTTGTGCGCAGGTCGAGGGGAGAGTTCGTGAGCGGAAAGCGGAAAACGTGCGGAGGAGCCAGTCGGCCGTCTCGAGCGAGAGTCTACGTTGGCCACAGGAGCTCGCGCGCTTAGCGCCTCGCACGCCTTTGTTCACTCGATTCTCCATTACGCCACGCCAGCGGCGCACCGCACTTCGCTCACTTTTATTTCTCTCTCTCTCTCTTTATCTCAATATATATATTCGTCTACTTACCCACGTACCTACCTACCTACCTACCTACTTACCAATCCGTACCAATCTACTTTACGCTCTCATAATATTTAACATTGTTACTATTATAATCCAAGTCTTTAAAGCGCCGCAAGTATTGGCCCGGTCGCCTAGTACTTCTAGATCGACATTTAGGCTTTTTCATTTTTCTTACTTAACAAAGTACGTTATTGGTTATAATCCTTATTCACATTATCATTTTTGGGGCCGAGTTGCGACTGGCTCTCGCCGTCTTTCCGTATGGATCGATAACGAGGCGCTTTAGAGATATATTCCTTTTTCGTTTCTCTTAATAATCCCATTTCTCGGGGACATCGAGTTTATTTTAGTAAGAAATAAGCAAAAGAGAGGGGCAAAAAAGGAAACAATTTAGATAATCCGTCAAGTTTGATAACACCCGAAAGATTGTATTGAGTACGACGCAAATATTCGAGGATCATGCGATCGTTCTGTTGGGAGAAAATGGCGACTGTTGCCACGCAATTGATTATATTACGTAAATGTGGAACGTCTTTTTTCGTGTCTCGTTGCAGATCCCATCGTTCGTTGATCGCCGAAATGTCTTGAATTTGCAAGAAGAAAATTAACTGACGAGAGAAAATGGTGAGTTTATTATTTGTAATGTGTAATTTATTTTTCTATTGCGTATATACGTCCATATCTGTATAGCGCGCCGTTTTCCCCTTGGTCCCGTTTATTATCGGTCCGAGTTAAAGAATTATTTTGCCGAAGAGGGCGCGCCGCTCCGTCGTTCCGACATTCCCGATCTTTATCTCCCTCTTTCTTTCTCTGGCCCCCTCTCTCTGTTTGTCTGTCTCTCTCTCTCTCGCGCGCGCCTCATCCTCTCCCGTACTCCGATCCAACGCGATTCTCCGTTAGAGGGAGAAGAGAAGACTCGGAAGCAGTTCGCCTTGTGGGAGAAAGAGATCAATAACCTTCATTGACTGACCTTTTGCTCCATTTCGTTTCATTGCTGTTTGATATAGTATCATCTTATTGCTCTAACATTAGAATAAATATGCAATACCTTTCATTTTATTAAACAAACGCATCATTTTCATACCTTTGGTTAAAAAAAAAATTCATGATCTGGAGGCAGAGTAAATTATTTTTTTATACAGAAGTGATACATTTATTTATACTTGATATAACTACAAATGAAGGTACAAATACAAAATATACTTTTCTTGTTCAATTCTTATGTATACAAATTAAAAATAAAATGATTATTTTGCATTATTAGATTAATTATAAGCAATAAAATAAACTTGACATTGTATCTTCCTCACCCCTCTTCAGCAAATTTTCTTGAAGGATTTAATTATGATTTAAATATATCTTTAATTTATATATAAATTTGATGATTAAGTAGTTAGTATTCATAATTAAATAATAAAGTATGCTGGAAGTTTGGATGTAGTAATAATAATTATGAGATTCAATTTTTCAACCAGATTTTATGTTATACATATTGATCCAATATTTAGAATACAATAAGGGGAGGGAAAAATCAAATTCTTTATGTTACTTCCTGCATTACCGACATTCTACAGTTAGTTGATACCACTAAATTTTTTTTTTGCATTACGAGTATGTTCATTCAGAAATAATTAATTTAAATGTAAATGTATCTACTATTTATGTTATTAGATTGTTATATTAGTATACATAAAATTGTGTCAATAGTATAGAACAAAATAATTATTGAAAGAACTTATTTCAAATATATATATGCAGAGTAATGAGCAATTATGTAAACAAATAAACAAGCATTGTGTATGGTGTTGATAAGGTAGGAAACATTGATATTTTAATATAATTAAATAAAAAAAAAAGCTTAAGCACAGCTTAGAAAAAGTTAATAATTATAATTTTTAATAAAAAAGAAAATATTTTAATAAATTATTTATAATTCTAATGGTTCAATTTTTTCTATAAAAAGATGTTAAGAATTTAAACAATTAAATATATTAATTTTATAAAAATGAATATTGTAAAATAATAATTGGGGTAATAGGCAATTATAATATAAAAATTAAATATTTAAAATTATTTAAAGCATTGAAAAAGACGTTGAATATCAGATCTTCTTATATGAATTTGAAAAAAAATAGTTTGCATTATTAAATAATATAATTTATTAATTATACATACATAATTTTAATTGCACATTTATAATTTATTTTACATTTATTAGTTCTTTAGTAAATTAACACATTGACTTATTAAATAACATCACACATGTATGAACAGAGTTTGGATTGATATTGCAGATTTAGTTTTTGTATTCGTTAGTATAATAATAATTTAGTATGAACATCAGCTTGCAATTTTTATACAAAAGATCAAAAAAATATTTTTTATATAATTTAATTTAATTATTATTAATAATTATTACATATAAAAAATAACATTTTCAAAGGATGGTTGAGAAATAGATAAATATTAATACAATATGATTTTACTATATATGTGCTACAATGTTTATAATAAAATTAGGTTTAAATTTTCTTACATAAATGAAATCAAATATAATTAATTGCTGATGATAGTAAATAAAGTCTTTTCTAAATATTTATATTTCACTTTGTGAAGTTTGTACATTAGCTTAATATAAATAGCATATAAAAGTCTGGTTGGATTATCATGTACAATCAATATTTAATGTTATTTGTAGCATTATAAATAATATTATTTTTGACATATAATTATATGATTTTTTAGTTAAACTTGTACTTGAATATTTTTCAATTCAAATTTTTTTTTATTTTAAAATTTTCTTACTATACTTTTTATAAAGTATGCTGTTTATATGATAAATAATATTATTTATATTCTGTATTTCTATAATTTTTCATTAGATCATAAAATAACATTGTTATTTAGAAAGAATTGCGTGTTATAAGATAAATAATAAAATTTGAATAATTTTTATTAATAAACTATTTTACAAATATATATTCAGTACGAATAATTTCAAATTTATATACTACTCTTATTTATCACAAGAAAAAATTAAATATTAATAGTAAATTGTGTCAAAATCATAATTTGTTTTATTCATTCCTAAAATTAATTAAACAAAATAAATTAATTTACATGTTCATGTATAGCTACATATGTTTAATATTATTGTTATAAGTATTTTCAAATTTGTATAAATTACGTAGAAATATATTTTATAAATTATATAATTATATATTTTTATAAAAAAGGTAGTTGCTGAATCCTTTATATATTCTATTTTCATTAATAAAATTTATTTTCAAATTAGTTGAAAGTTTAATAAATTAATTGCTAGCAAATAATTATATCCAAACTTATAACAAACTTTGTACAATAAATTTTTAATTTCATCAATTCTAATTAATAAAATATTAATATTATTATTAATATTTTGGTTATATCTCATTTATTGCATATAAGAGTAAATTACTATTCAAATACGTTTATAATATTTTTACCATAAATTTTTAAGCAATTTAATTTTTGGTTATATTTCTTTGATAACATTTAAATTATTCAAAAAAAAATTTGTGTCATTTTATTTACAGCCACGTATAGATCCATTGTCATTACTTAGGTGTCTAAGTGTTTTACTAGGCCCAAATGGTGGTATTAAGAGTAAAGATGAAGTTATTCGTTTAGCGAATCTTATGACAAAGTTTTCTAAAAAACTTGTTTCAAAATGCATTTATATTCAGATTTTGAAAAGCACAAATCCAGACCTTCTAAGCCAGTAAGTAAAATAATTATTTTGTCAATGCTTATCTTATATTATCAAGAGGGTTTTTTAATATATCAAAATACAACAAAATACAATAAAAGCAGTTCCATAAGTTATTTATTAATGTTATTTTGGATTGTTATTAAAAAAAATTTTGTTTATTTTTGGAAATTTATAATGTACATATATACATAGTATTATACACGCATACAGAGACATATTTTTATTTTTTTAATAGAATAATTATGTGAATTATATAAAGTATGCAAAATAAAATAAGTGAACTCTGAACCATTGGGCAGTTATACGTAATGAGCTGAACTTACTGATATGTGTTCCACACTTTTAATAACTATAGCTTATTGTAAAAACGTGTGTAAATTATATATCAATTTAAAAATAATATTAAAATTTTTTATCTTTTTTTCTTCAGATTTATGGGTGCTGGTGGTTGGAATCTTGTTCACATGTGGCTTACCGATGGTATCCTGGCTAAAAATTGGGCTCTTATTCAAGAATTATTGGAACTTTTATTACTATGTCCAGTCGATATTGAACGTTTAAAAAGTAATAATTGTCCAAAATTGATTAAGGGCCTGTCTAAGGAAGGTAGTCATCAAGGTGTTCGAACATTAGCCAGTCGCCTTGTAGAACAATGGTTAAAAATGGTCAAAGGGGAGGCTACACCAACTGTAGTAGCAGTACAAGCTGCAACAATTTCATCTTCGATACATTCTGCTATTTCTCAGAACTCTGTTGCCCAGTGCTTGCAACCTAATGGCAGTATTATTCCTATTACTAGTCAAAGTATTAATAGTGAAAATGCTGTGACAGTTCAATCAAGTGATACTCTACTTATTCAAAATTCCTCTGTTCCTCAATCTATTGAAGTTCAGCAACAAACAATAAAAAGTATATCTCCCCAAAAATCACAATTACAAATAGCTACACATGTACTTGATAAACAACAAACTGTATCGACGTCTATTTCTCCATCATCGGTGTACAAAATTACAATTCGTGACGGCAAAAAAGTTTTGACCCAAGTTCAGACTGATGCAGCAAATATTAATGCAATAAGTGTAAGTAGTTTAAATACTGAAGTTAATGGTGATATCGACAACGTGCTTCCTACGGAAGATGAACAAAAAACTGTAGTAAATAGTGAATCCATTATTGAAAGAATATCTGTAGATCCAAAAAATTCTGCAGATGAAGTTTCAAAGGAAACTATAAGTGAAGTGAAGGAAAATGCAATTAATTTTAAAAATATTGATGAGACGGATAGTATAAAAAATAAGGACCGTAAAGATGAAAAAGACATTAGTAGTGATAGTAGTAAGTCAACTAGTGATAAGGAAAATCGCGATAAAAAAGATGATAAAAAAAGTGTTAATATTAATACAAGTTCTGACAAAAAAAGTAGTAGTCATACTTTGTCTTCTAACAAAAGCTCCAGCAAACATAGTTCTAGTTCTAGCAAACACAGTTCCAGCAAACACAGTTCCAGCTCTCATCGATCTAGCTCAAGAAATAGTAGCAGCAGTAGTAGTAGTTCCAGAGATAAGTCTTCCAAAGACAAGGAAAAAGAGAAACATCATTCTAGTAGTTCTTCAAAAAGTTCAAGCAGTAAATCTAAAACTGAACGAGATAAAGAAAAAGAAAAGGAAAAATTGAAAAAAGATCAAGCAGAAAAGGATAAAGCGACATTAGAAAAACTTCAAAGCCAAGCTTTATGTACAAAAATGGGAAAAATTCCTAAGAGAAAAGCTGATGAAGAAAAATCAGAAGATTCTTCTTCTAGAAAGTCTTCGACGGATTCCAAGGATAGTTTTAAGGAAAATAAAGATAAAATTGATATTAAAAAAGTTGGAGCAGTTTCTGAAAAGAAAAATATTTCAATATCTATTGAAAATAGAAAAAATTCTCAAGATCAAACTTCGAGGCCTAAGACCGTCAAGACTTTCAATTCAAAATTCAGATCTACAGGTTTAGAAGAGGAGGTAAAACCTCCTCCTCATAGAGGAGCCAAAAAATCTGTTTCTGCAACCGATAAAAAAATATTGCCTCCAAAACTGCCTTCTTTAAAAAGACCTTCTCCATTAAGAGAATCCAGTGCAACACCAGATAAGAAAGCCAAGTTTTCACTGGATTCTACAAATTCATCGAGTGACGAGAAAAAAGGAGGAATCAAGCTTATTCCAGCTAAACCAAAGTGTATGTATATCTCCTTAATTTTTTCAATACACATTTTCTAATCATAGTTTACTATAGTAAACTTTTAAATTAGATTTGTTATGCATTGAAGTGATTTTTTTGATCATTTTATTAAAGCTTTTTTTTTTTTTTACTTTTTCCATTATTTCTTTTACAAGTTTTACCATTTGGTTGATTAATAGTAAATTGTTGAATAAATTAAATATATAAAACTTCATAAAAGCATATTAAAATTCAAATAAAAAACAGAATTATAGGTAATACGTTAAATTTTGTATTTTTAATTTACATTTTATCAGTATTAAATTTTTTAGTAACTGATATTCAGAGGTGTTCTCTAATTAGTAAAATTTCAGTACAAATCAATTGTCTTGAAAAATAGATTAATCAAAATAGGTTTATCTTTGCTGTTCATCATTTCCAGCTGATCCTTTGAATATCGGTAACAGTATGTGTTAGAAATATATGTTCTAACATTTGGATATTGAGTTTGCAGGTGGACATTCACAGGAGCGATTGGTGCAAAGTTACATTTTTTCTCTATTCTCCACATTTGATAAATATATTTGGCAATATTATTGGTTTTGCGAATAAGTAATTTTACTTAATTTCTGTTGTACTAACCCATTAATTCTTGCAGGCTTTATCCAAAAACTTTTATTCTTATTTTTATTCTTATAGTAATTATAATTATTAAGTTTTTACCTAAATAATATCCTATTATAGTACTAGTTTCCCTGAAAAATTTAGGAGAAAAAATAGTGATTATTCATCAGCAACAACATCGAGTTTTCAAGGAAAATTTCATCAGACCACAAGAAGAAAGAAGATCACGGATCATCACTTCATCAATTTTTAAAAAATGTGATGAAGATCCAGCAGGTAACCTTCGATAACAACAATAATTAAGAAAAATTGTGCATTTTTTCTAAATGAAAATTGATAAAAAAATATAAAGAAAAAGGACTTTAAAGTAGCGTCATTGTATAGTTTAAGTGTGAATGAGCGAGCGAGAAAGTTAGAAAACATTGAAAAAATCTCCAACGTGCGAGCGGTAATCAATTCTTTAGGTAAGGCACCAATGAGCAAATTTTTGTCTATCAATTTTTATTCCCTTGTACATGTATACCCTTTTAAAGCTTTTCAATAAACTATCAGAAATCTGGAAAAATACATTGAACTCTTGGGTTTCTATTATACATACGTATTACTCTTAAAGAGAAAACCGAAAATAATGCATTTATGCATATGCTTTAATCGAGCCCATCCAGATTTATATCCTCTCGGTAAATTTTTGAACGATAATTTAATTAATTTTGGTACATTATTAATATGCGCTCGTAATGGTGTTTCTCATTTCAAATTGAGATACAAATACAAAATACTTATTATTATATTTTGTATAATATATTGCAATGAACTCACTCTTCGTTACCGTCGTTTTATTCGAAAAAAAAATACTTCTCCTTAAACGTAACAGTGCTCGTTAATAATGTGCTCGATTTTATTTTAAAATTATTTAATTACAAGTGCATACTTTAATGCACGAATAATATTTTCCTGTCGTGCAACACCATTTCGACGCCTCTATTTATCGGGAAAGGAGAAACATTTATTTACTATTTCCCCACGATTACCGAAGAGAATAAAAATTTGCGTTGGACACGATCAATCCCGAATTTCCTGTGAATAAGGGCGAATGATTGGCGAATGAATTGATGAATGAGTTATTATATAATACCCACGGCAAAAGAAGTAACATTACTTTTTTCAATTTTTAATTAGCTTTAGTAAAGTGCTAGCTCTTTAAAAGTAATGGGTAAAATAGAATTTACATAATTATTATTTTGATTTATTAAGTTATTTATGATATTAATTTAATATTTATTTTTTTTTATAAATATTAGACATTTGTTGTTTGGATTCATGTATTTTATTTAAAATTTTTACACTTATTTTAACACACAATGTATTATATTAAATCGATTTTATTAATTAAATTTTTATTATATAATAAATCAAATTTATATGGAAGTTTTGTAAACTTTAAATGTAGATCATTGAAAAGTGGAAGTGTTACAATTTCACACACACACACACACACACACACACACACACAAAAATAGCTTGTTAAATTTATTCGAAAGAGTTCTTTTACATAAATGTAAGGTTAATCGTGGCGTGAAATTAGCGTATGCTTTGATAATTAAGATCTAGAAATTTCATATTCAATTTAAAAAGTACATATTATATATAAAAATATAAAGAGACAGAGAGAAAAAATTAAATGGCTTTCGGAAGGAACTAAGGGGACTGAAAAAAGCTGCAACCATTCGAAGGCTCAGAAGGGAAGGCGAAAAGCCCGACTGCCAAGGATCATCGCAGCTTCTGTTGTTTGATTCCTCGAGGAAAAGATTTTTCAGTTCAAGATTTAATTTTGTCGATGTGAAACAAGCGATAAAGTCGAATCATTTGCATCATATTTTAAAACGCAGTCTTAATTATAAAATTAATGTCCAGAATAATTACGCATTCAAAAACAAAACAAGTAAAGAAAACAAATGAAAAATATTGCTTTGATTTTTAACGTATTATGCATCTTGGTAAAGGATCATTTAAATAAATAAGCAATCCAAGTGAAGATAAAAGTAACGAAAGTAGCAGTAGTTCGCGAGCTTACAAATCTTTCAAATGAAGGTTACGGCTGTTTAAAATATATATAGTCGCGCCAGAATCTCCGCAGAAAATCCTGCTGCCGAAGGAAAGCAAAAGGAGAGGAGAAAAAGAAGGAGCGAAAGAAAGGGGCGGCATGGGCATCACCTCGTAACGAGCGATTTGCTTTCAATACGCACGAGCAATGCATATCATCTCGGCTTCCAACGTCTCTGTCGGAGGCTCTTGTCCTCTCACTTCTACCATTGTCTCTTTCTTTCTCTTACAAACAGTAATACGCAATCCCTGCCCCCACGTCTATCACTCTCTCTCTCTCTCTCTCACTCACTCACTCACTCTCCCCATCTTTCTCTATCGCTCGGCTGGCGTAGGTACAACAGCGCATTTGCGCAAGAACCTCGTCGTCAGCCATCGAGGGGCGGGGGAAGAAGTGTGCATACCGACGTAGAGCCGTAGAAAATGTTGGGGTGGGGGAACTCCGGATGAGTGGTCGATGTTTTTGCGATGGTGTGCCGAGGCGCGGCTCTACCAGCGTCCGACACGTGTTCAATGCTATTCCGGGGCGCATACGCGCAATCTCATGTGTGTGCATATATATCTATATATACACATACGTACATATATATATATATGCATATATGTATGGTATGTCGGCCCCTTCGCGATCGGCAAATTGTCCTGCGGTACTCAAAAACCTTGATGCTGATCTGCAATAATTTGATAATCGAATCCCGTGCACATTCACTTTCTTTCATTATTGATCGCGCAGTCGATTCTCCCTTATTTCGATTTCTTCTTTACAAGAATTTGAACATTCTTGATGTATTATTATTTTCTTGCTTTAAATTAAGTTTCGCGTTAAATAATGCTCACCCTTTTTGTTTTTGTCAAATGACTTTACTTTTTGAACCTATTTTAAGAATTTAATTATTTCAGTCAAATTGATATGGTATCTACAAAAAAAAATCATTGACAACAAATTTTTACATAAATAAGATATTAGTCACAATCAAAGAAAGTTACAGGCCATTACAAAATAAGCAGATGTACAGCATTTATATCGTGACATTTATCGAAAAGTATTTAAATGATTCAGAAAATTAAAAAGCCTTGAACGATAACTTCAAACCTGTTTCTCTTGAAATATCTATTTTTTTTTATTTTGACTTGCGATATGTAAAACAGTTATATTATGCTTAAATTTAATACAGTTACTTTCACATACATCGTTAAAAAATTGTAAAGATAGTTTTGATTGCATTACTATTCAGTTTACTATAATGTGTAAGCCTAAATAATTAAAATGTTTAAGTTAGTCAATTAACAAAGCTTTCCTTCTTTACAAAATAAAATTTCTACGTATTTTAGTTACAATTAATAAAATGAGCTTATGTAAAACAACTTTTTATAAGTTTCCAGAAATCATTACTAAATGCGATTAAATTGCATTAATAGAAAGCTTAAATATTTTTCTTATTTGGTATCGTAATTAAACGTTTACATAGAATAATATATTACCGTTAATAAAAATATTTATCTTGTAAAAAGTTTTTACTAAAAAAAGTAAATAATCATTTTATTATAAAATTATAAGCTTATAAAACTGATATTACCATGATTATTAAAATTATTCATTATTTATGTACGTAAATATTGTTATAACAAATTTTTATAAGATAAATAGTCTCTTTCTCTCTCTCTCTTTCTCTCTTTTTCTCTCTCCTCTCTAATGTATGATGCTCATTTATCTTTCTCTTACGAAAAACAAAATTCCTTGATATTACTCCTATGTATCGATGTATATGTAAAAATCATTAACTTAAGAAATAGTCAAAATAAATTTTAAAAATCTGCAAAATTATATTTAAAAACTTGGAAACTACATATATTAATGAAAGTTTAATTAACGTTAACACATTAACGCATTTGTTCTTGCAAGAGACTATGTATGAGCTTGCAGCGAAGAAGAAAGCAGTTCAGTACCTGCTTTATTATTAATTAAAATCATTTATAAAATTGAACAATTACCTTATTAAAGTTAAGATTATTATTTCTTATATAATAAAGTTAAATAATTGCTATGTATTATATATTTTTAATTTGTAGTGAAAAAGAATTCTTTTCTCGCTAGATTTAGTGATTCTAATATCGCTTTTATCCTATTTATTTATTTTTTGCATAAAAGAAAAATAAATCACTTGTATTTTGAAATTTATACGTTATTTGTTTGTAACTATAACTTTTCTTTTTTTTAAGGTAAACGAGCGTACTTATTAGTTTCTTAAGATAATTTTGTTTCTCAAGTTAAGAACTATTTTTTACTGAAAAAGCAGGTAAAAATACTAATTTTGAACAAAATGTTATTTTTTATTAACATTTAATATTTGAAATTTCGATAATTGATAGTGTATAATAATAAGTGGATTTTTTGTATATAAATACATAAAAGTACAAAGTTAAATCTGATTATTGAAATATATTTAAAAATGAAGCTTGAATTTATTAAGTAAAACGGCGCTACAAACTAAGACAAAGTTTTATGCTGTTACTTTTGTTTATATAAAATAATTTTAATCATATAAAATTAATGTTATTGTTCTGTTGATCATATTTAATAATTATAATTGACGAACCATGTTTGGTTGTATAAGCTTTCTTAAATCTAAATAAATACCAATATTTTAAGCGCTGTGTGATTCGATGGCTGTTAATAGATTATTTCTTTAACAGATTCAGAAAGCATTTTTAAACTGCGTTTTATTTAGACTAAAAAAAGCAGTATATACGTCAATCAACGAATTTTTTTATAATATAAACCTAATGATCATTTGTAACAAATTTGTGATTTTTATAACGTTATATGTTATTAAAATTATCTGTGTATATATTATTTAGTTATTTTTTATAAAATTAAACTAAAATGTATATGTTTTATTATAAATAAAGTTAGTACATGAGAGTCAGTGGTGCTTATTGAATTTTGAAAAACAATGCAATTTTTATTTTCAATTTATACTTTAAAACTATATATATTAAAAGAATGTAGTTAAAAAGTAAAGTGCTGATATATTCATTATACGAAGTAACTATTGTACGATGTTCTTTTATAAATATAATTAATTTAATATTTTAATAATGAGAACAAATTTTTCATTCGAAGCTAGAGTTATTTTTAGAATATATATTTATTTATCTTTAATTTATTATTGTTATCGAAAGTTTGATAAGATTTATATTATCATTAAAATAATTGTTTTTAATATTTGATATTTTGATATTTTAATCAAAATTAAACATTTTCATTTAGTTTTATAACTGATGAATTCATTATTATGAATTGGAAAATTCGAATACATATGTATGTACATATATTTGCATACATAGTACTATGCATGCATAGTATTTTATAAATTAATTTAATTTGGTTTTTAATGTTTTTTGTAGAGTAATAACATTGCAACATAAACTGCTAAATTGAGAATTTGAAATATATTTTCGAGCGTTTTATGCGTTATTGTTAATTATTTTAATTTAACGAACTAAAAATATATACTAAAATGTGAACTTGATCAAAAGTTTATGTGTTATTTTTGATAACGTAACAAATGTATTGTCATTACATAGTAATACATAGTACATTATGCCTCAAAAACACAGAAGGCGATATGCAGAATTATCGATTTATAGAAAAAATCTTTATTATTATCTTTTTATCTATAAAAAAAATCTTTGAGTATTGCAATTTTCCAATTAATGTATTTATATCAGGTAGCTACTAAAAGTATCAACATTTTATTATGTGGTAATAAATTATCAAAGTCAATTGCCAAATATATATTATTAAATGCATCTATTTCAGGAAATTTGCACCAATCGCTTTTTCATCGTCATCGCCTTTGAAATTATTGTTTTTATCACTATGAATAGAATTATGTAATAATAAATATTATTATTTTAATTACAGTGATGTTATTACAAGAGAGTGATATGTTCATGGACGCACTTACGGCTTCGACAAAAAGTAAAGAGCCAAGGAAGAGAAAGCGGCGTACTTCTATTACGAAAGATGGACTATCTGATTCTAAAAAATTAGATATTGGTAATAATGAACATAATCGAGATACTTCTTCGCCACCTTCATCTCCCACATCACCGCCTTCACACTCTGGAAGTAACAAGGATACGGATGATAAATCTCTCTTATCTTTAAAACCTGCGTTTAAGGTAGATTGCAATTGTTTTTTATTAAAAGCATCTGAATATAATGCAATTTTATTATCATTTATGAATATGATTTGTTTACAGTTTTACCAGGACACTTTGGAAACTGACGAAGAAAAAGATGATAAGGGTAAATCAAAAACGGAAGCTAATAATAAAAAGGAAAATGATATCGATACCGATGACGTAAAAAAAGTTAAGAGAGAAGCTAAAGACGATGACGATGATGACGATGACGAAAGGAGTAGAAGTAAGTTTACCGATTCAAACTAATTATTGTTAAATGAAGATAATATTTTCTTAATAATATATGTAAGTTTCAAGCAATATTATTCATCTATTACTCAACGTTAATATTTTCAGCACCAACTCCAGAGAATGATTTTGATGATATGAAAAGCTCTGATTCTCCCGAAGATCCTGCCGCCGCGGTAAGCGAAGCTCTTAAGAAAGAAGAGCACGCAACACTTGAAAATCGACAGTTTGGGGTCTTGAAGAGTGTCTTACTTCTTCAGAAACGAAAGGGACCAAAGAAGAGTTTAAAATGGAAAACTGATTTGGAATCGATACGTTACTTTGAGCTGGATGAAACCGAACGCGTAAATGTAACAAAAACATTTACAGACATGAAACAAATGGAAAAACAAAATGAAAGAGAAGCATTCCAGATGGCAAGGAAATTAAGTAAGTGTCGGCATTATTTAAATAATAAAAAAATTAATAAAATTTGATTTCAAATTTTTTTTTTTATTCGTAGGCAGTGAAGACGTAATGGAAGAGAAAACGTTGTGGAAGGCTTTAATTCTAATTGACATGCCTCCTCCACTTGTTGAGTCTGGCAAAGACAGTCGCGAGAAAGATATACAATATGCTCGTGAGAAAGGAATCCTTCAAGCTCTCTATTTTAATCGTAGCATGTACGTTAAAATAATTAATTTTTTTTTAAGAAATCATTTGTTCAATCGTGATTTATTTCATTTCAATGTTTATTTCTAGGATACCAGACTCTCCGGCAGAGCCT
>NW_011948415.1:7299140-7330250 GCF_000503995.2 Ceratosolen solmsi marchali
AAGAGCGTCATCACATTTTCATCGAACCGAAAGTTATTCCTTTGGATGACCTAACGGGTAATAAAGATAGTGAAAAAGATTTCACGGGTATACCATGGCCAGAACCTAAGCCACCGTTACCCGCGCCATCTACTATAATACAGAATCCATATTTCCAATCATTCCGACCCAATCAGCAGCAAATGATGCCTTCAATGGGCACTCAGCCACCCATGGCACCAATACCTCAACAAATGATAAATTCAATTCCGCAAATGCCACCAGAAATGACAAATACACTGCCGCCAACGAGTGCCGGTGGCGGTGGTTGGAGGACAGGAGACGGGAAGATTGTGGTACCTGATACTGCCATGACGCCTATGTCTAGTATACCTACCAATTACCCCCAAACTATGGAAGGCACTCCCATGGTACCACCCAATATGATGGGACCACCAATGTATAATCAAGAGGGGTATATAATGGGACCCGATGAGATGGGATATAATAATTTTCAAGGACCGCCTGGTCCAGGAATGTATGGACCTCCTGTACCCGGAGGACCACCACCTCCAGGGCCACCTTTCCAAGGTCCTAGGGGTCCACCAATGCATGGGAACCGAGGTAGGGGTGGACCTCCCGGACCTGGATGGTTCAGAGGTGGTCCTCCTAGAGGTATGCCTTGGAGAGGTGGTTGGAGAGGTAATGGTAAGCAACCACCTGTGTGTCGTCAATTCTCGAAGAACGGTTATTGTAGAGTGGGTGACAAGTGTCAGTATCTGCATCCTGGAGTGAATTGTCCACCATTTTAAAGTTAGGACATTGTGAAATAATTAACATTCATGAAAGTTAAATTATAAAGCTGCAGGCCGGCGAAGTTTGACGATGTTCTATTGTAATAACGCAGTCTTCAGCAAACGCGCCTTGTAGTCATAGGGTTTGACGATTTTTCATGAGAATTGAGTTGAGTCAATATTCTTGCAATGATGCTTCTCAATCAATAACTAGAGATGGATAGATGGTAAATTAATAAAACTTTTGAGTCTTGCATGAATGTCAAGTGATTTGAGAAATGCAAGAATTTGAACTTGAATTGGATAGTGACATTTTTTTTTGTTGAGAGTTGTAAATATTTCAGGTGAACATTAGAAATTATAAAAATGGACACTCAATTTTATCAAGAATATGCCAAGAGTTTTATTTAAAATGTAAATTATTCTTGTAAATATTGTATAATTTTGTAAAAAAAAAAAGAAAAAAAGATAATTCTAATGTAAAGGAGACTGTTTTTATTAGATCCAGGTGATGCAACTAGACAGTATATGAATGTATCGAAATATTAAAATAAATTTGATGAATGAAGGCTATGCATAATACTAATAAGCAGTTACATTTAAAGACTCAAGTAAACATTTTTTAAGTATCTTGTCAGATTAAAATATATAACATTTTTTACAAGTTAAGGAAAGCGATTAATTTTTGTATACAAATGATCATTATGTTTGTACATAGTTGTAAATGAATTGCTTGCAAAAATACACATGTTATACATATTTTAACAATTAAGTGTTATTTTGTTACAAATTTTTCATTACACATTCTTCAATAAATGAAACCGTTTATTTTAATATACAATTTTTTATATTAGCATCATTATAAAGTTCATTAATGCAGTCTGTAATTGTATTGGTCATACTGATATTGATCAGAACGATGACCATAATTATCCCTTCCCCTCTCTCTAATTCTATCTTTGTCCGATTCTCTGTCACTTTCTCGAGTTGTACTTTTATCTCTGTTACTTTCTCTAGCTGTATTTCTATCTTTGTAATTCTCCCTATCTTTACTTCTATATCTGGTCCTATTTTTATCTGTATTCCAGTCACCGCTTTTTTGCCAATATGGATAAAATTTATGTTGATTTCGATTTACACAGGATCGATTATTTAATCGTTGGTTTACATTATACCAAGGATCAATAATTGGTGGTTTTTTTGGTTTGGCTAATTTTATTTTCATAAATTCTTCATCTTTATCTGTGTAACGGTCTTTAAATTTTTCTTCGCATTCTTTTATAAAATTTTCTTGTTCTATTAATTCCATTGTTTAATTCATATATGATTTTGGTACAACTATGAGCGAATCAGCAACTAAAAGTAGTTTAAGATGTTATTAATAACTTGATTAGTTATATAATTATTTATTAATATATTTATAATTTACATTTCTTATTTAACAAAAAAGCCAGTTTAAGTACAAAAAATCCCTTTTTAGAAGGCTGATTTGGGTTAAAGTCTATAGACTCTATTGGTTCAAAGACCCTGTAAAAAGTAATAAAATAGGTATTAAGATATTATCTTATCAAAGATCTTTAAAGATAAGCTATGCATAATACCATCCGTGATGAACTCCACACTGTTTGCAAATACAAGGCTTCCACGCATATCCAGGATACCAGGTAAAATTCTGTTGCCACTAAAAATTGTTTATTATACTAGTATAAATTATTAGTTTTAGTAAAAAAAATCAACTAAAAAACTTGATACTAACGTTATTTATTGCAGTACATTTTGTATTAGAAAATGAAATAGAATAAAATTTTATGCCTAATGAATTACTAAAAACTTGTACTGCTACGTCCTTTTGTTCAAAAATAGTTTGATTAATTGCGATGTTAGCTTCAGGACTTAAATGATTTATAATATGTTTTGTATCTGCGAGGTCTGCTCCACATCGACGGCATAAAATGTAACTCGTAGTAGTATCTACAAAATTTGTGTAATTGATTGAATAAATTATTCTTATACTACTAGTAAATTTTTGTATTTGGAAATTAAAAATGAAATATAAGGTTATGTTCGTTAAATGGTTGTTCAAAACTACATAAATCAACATTAATGTCGAAAATTAAAAATTAAAAAATTAAATCAAAAGTATAATAACGAAAATGAAATAATACCTTCCGCGATAGAACTCAAAGGATTACTTATATTATGCGAGTAAGTAGTACTTAAAGTAACAAAAAAAAGGAAAATTAGTTTAATTAAATAAACAAAATTAAAACCGAACAAATGCTTGCTTCCCATCGGTGAATAATTTAAAAGACAGCAAACAACTGTTTGCCACATGCTTTAACACGCGTGTTTTTATTTGTATACGTTGCTTACATTCGGGAAGAAAATTTTTTATGCTATGATTAAATCAATGATCAAAGTAGGAGTGTAGTTTATATCACATGATCGTATAGAGAATTACGTGGACGTTTTCAAAAATGATACGTCATAAACGCAATGTTGCATTACAAGAAATAAAACTGACCTATGCTTCGACGTCTGTTTTTATTTAAATTTTAAACACAATATATTTCCATAGCTCAAAATCAATGAGCTAATACGATGCTACGGAATCCTAGTCGCAGTCGAAAGTCGAGTCGCAACGATTTGGATTTGTATTAAGTACTACTAGTTAGCACATTGTGGAAACTGAAATTACAATTGAATAAGAAGGAGGAATGGAATAAGTGCAATGTACCATTAGAGGCATTGCTAATTTATTATTTAAGGATTAAAGGAAAACAACATTGATTATTGTGCCAATTTAAATTTATTATTGTTTGACAGATGGCTTATCTAGTAAGTTTGTTAATTAGATAATTGGTTTATTTTTCGATTGGAATATCTCTTTTTAGAATTTTGAATGTAAATTAAAATTTTTATTAGTTTATTTAAATGTCAATTGATTAATTACCAATATGCGTATTAATAGACAAATTTGATTAGCGTTAAAATCATAAAAAAAATTGTAAAAATCGTAAGGGTATTAATAATCATGTGATAATTTGAATATTTTTTATTTTCTACAATATTTTAAGTTTTTAAACGGTTTAAAAAACACAGCCGATTAAATGTTATATTACATACATTATATTACATACAATGTTATTATTATACATCCACATTTTAATATACACTTTGTCTTAGCAGATATAAATAGCACTAAAATAGTTTCAGCCGAGGAGTTGCAATCGATTTTAGTTAATGGTTGATGCAAGCCACTTCTTAATCATCTACTTGTTCTCTGATAATAATAAGTAACAGGTATAATATTATCATAGATAATGCAAAATTATTATAATTACTTTATCTTTATTTTTATTCATTATTACAGTATTGCTTGCTAAGCATACAAAGCCGGCTATAGGTTTCCTTGAATATTATGCTCTCTTTAATAATGGCTAAAAATTTTCAAATATTTTCATTGTAAAAACATTGGAAGTATTTAAGCGAAAGAACTCAACATCGCTTTTACACAAAGAGGATACAGATTTAAATAAGAATTCATTAGTTTCTTAATAAAAAGATGATAATCAACATTGAATTATTATCATTGATGAGTTTATATTATTGTGTATAAAGTTAATGAAATTTAGAGGTCTGTACATTGGTTGTGGAGTTACATAAAAATTTTTCCTAATCAAATTTTGTTCATCTCTATAGAAGAGTTTTCAAAAAAATGCAGAATAAGCCAAAGTAATTAATATTGGATTTGAAAACTTTTTGGACTAGGTGTTTCAATTTTGATATGTCATGTTCACGATGTTTCTATTTATGGTATTATATGATATATTAGATATTTCATAGTATTTCATGTATAAAATTGTATATATTTGACTTTACAATTCTATTTCTGAATTAGTTTAAGTTATGTCATAAGTACTTATTTTAATTGTATTGAATATTAAATTTGTACAATATCACTTTATAAATTAAATTTTGTTTCCAATTTATAATAAAATAAAAATACAAATATTTTTTAAAAAGAAATTGTTTTTTTTTAATAAATTCTCAGTTTATTTAATAAAAAATTATTTACTTACTATTATGAATTATTTGTACGCATTGTATTTTTTAAATATATTTATAGTTTAGCTTTATATTTGTACTTTGTATTATTTGAAAGTTACCATAGAAACCAGTGCATTACAATATAATATTTTAATAGGGTTCATCTTGAATTAAGACTTACATAAAAAAGATTACATCTTGAATGTAAACAATGCCTGTATTGAATATATATTCTAACAATGTTAAATATTTATACAAAGTTAGAGTGTGTTCGCTTAGCGCTTTTGTTGTTTTGATAGCTATAGTATTCACATTACTAACTCCGTTAATATTTGTTTATCATGCTGGAGGTTAGTATAAGATTTAAATTAAGTTATATTTTAAAATACATCATTTTCAAAACGATCTAAGAATATATGTTCTGAGAAAAATGCATTAATCTTATTATTTTCTTTTTTATTATTATTTTAGGGTATTGGATAAAATCTCGTATGTATTGGGAAAAGCCAAATGTACATTTCAAACACAAATATTTTTTATTAATCGAACAAGATGATACAAATCCCTTAATTTGTTCCACATTTTCTCATTATAAAGATAATGTAGTTAAGGATGATTGTAATTTGGTTAAGGTAATATCTATGGTTTCTTAGGTAATAATGAAAATTTTTTAAATTTACATGAAATTCCAGTCGATATTAACAGTTATGATAAAAAAATATAGTATATTTTAGGTGAAATTTAAATAAATATTTTACAGGTGCGTGAAGTAGATAATGATGAAAATGGATTACAAGATTCACTGCATTTCGAAATTTCATTGTTTACTAACAAGCCAATAAGATCATTAATACTATTATTATTTTTTAATTATGAATTGAAGGTTGAAATTATAAAATATTTTTGGTTTCGATTATTATTGGTTTTATTATTAATTTGTTAAATGCCGCTCTTTATTTGTAGGAACATATTCATATTATTGTTGAAGCAATGTCAGTAATAGAATATGTGGTGGCACACGAAGTACAAGAATTATATTTTATAGGTGATTTAATGCTACGTCAGAATAATATTTTAATGCACGATGAAGTATATTATTCAGATGACAATAGTACGGATTTAAATCGTTTTACATTACATGATTTATTGGTAGAAAATACAAATCGTTTATGTAAGTGTGTTTTAAAAAATAAATTGAAAATATAAATATTGCTTATAAATAATTTTATTATAGTTTCAGGTAGAATTACAAATTTAAGAGTATTACCTAAATTAGGATTTATTAGCGATGAACCAATAATAATAAAAGCCGAAGTTTTTTATGTCATGCAGTCTATTAATTATCAACCAGGATTTTGGGAAGAAATAAAATGGGCTTGGATGCAATATCTTTCGATTTTAGTAATTGTAATATATTTAATTAGAAATAGTTTGACTAGAATGTTCATTTCTAAACAATTGAGGAGCTACGTAGTAGTTCCTTGGCAAAAAAAGTAAATACTTTTACAATTTGTAATTTGTAATATTGATTTTATAATAAAAGTTTTAAAACTTTTTAAACTATAACTATTGCTTTGTGAATTCATTATTTATAATTTTTCTGAATTATTTGGTAATCTGCAATTATTATGGAATACTAACGAATACGAACTATCCTGTAAAAGGTCGATAGAAACGTATCACGTCAGTTTTTCATCCAAAAATCGTAAAATTTTATATGCAAAAAAAATTGTAATATCGAACTCGACCTACTATTCGAATGTTCATTACGGATTTAATCGTCCCGTTTGCACTAGGCAACCCTACTTTGGTAACGCATGGTCACTCTGTTCAATGAGTATGGAGACTGCGCTCTGTCTAATTTGATGCCACCTCTTCTATGATAGTTTTCTCTAAGCCTGTGAGAATAATGCGGCACTTCGTTCTTCTTCGTTAACTAACGGGTTAAATATAACCCAGCATCCCTTATTTGTCAAGTTAGGGATAATCTGTTGTTTTTCTATCGAGTCTGCGAGTAGTTTTCTTCGCTGACTTTATGCACGTTCCCGAGACAAATCAAATATCACGTGGAGACGTGTGATAAAAATGGGTGAGTACGATGCTGTGGCTGTTAATTTGGATTTGCCAGTGCAAATTTCAGGGATTATTAGAGTTGATTTCGATAAATTATATGGCAAATGTGTTATTTAATATGCAATGATTTATCGTCTACGTTATATTTAAATTTTGAATCTGTTTCGATTTTGCATTATGAATTTCACGGCTTTGTTTTGTATAACATATCAAATCTTGATACTAAAGTTAGAAGAAAGGAAGGGATTGTAAATAATTTATCATTTATTGTTAATCCTTTAAATAGGTGCTGTATATAATATTATTATTACAATAGTTTAATAATTCATTCTTAGGGGTATATCGTTTACTATATCATTGAAAAAGGATTCCGTTACTTTACAGTCATGTATATGAAATATAAAACTTTTTAAAAATATTTTACTATACTTTTAAAAAAGGGAAAAGATTTTATTTTAAAATATCGTATAGTAGTGCATAATTTATTTATAATATTAATAATACTATATTATGCTAGGTAGCTAACATTAATAAGCATTGTACGTATTTGCGCATGTATCAAATGCTTATCCATACACATGCATAGAAGTACATATGTTTAAATGCACGCATATATATATATATATATATATATATATATATATAAGAATTAATAAAAGACGCAGCTTATTGCCAATGTTTCGTTACTAAAGGCTGTAATATTACTAATCTTTAAATCCCGCGCCGTACTAATGTCCTTATAAATATTAGGGTGATCCGTATGATACATGAGTGAGTGTAGAGCACGAGCGTATACGAGCGTATACAAGCGAAGTTAAAGCTACATGCAAGAACCAAACAGAATAGCCTGACAGTTATAACTTTTGCAGTCCTACTATCCAGATTCCAGCCACCAAAATTTCAGGGCTTCCAGTTCTCAATTTGGTGAGACGAGTCGGCGCACTCAATTCTCTACCTATTCCTTTTAACCTGTCCCATCGCTGACCTACGCTAGCTCACAAACGAGATAACTATTACGTTTATAGACATTCGCTTCTTGAAACATATGCATATAGATAAACAACGGATGCGAGCGCTGGTTTTCTTTTACATACGCCGTACAGTTGCATTAGCAGTTCGCGAGGCTAATAAAGGAGCGCGATGTTGCTTCTTTGTCGTGAACTCGTGGGGCAGTGTAGCACTGAGCGCCGTTCTCGCGCAGCTGGGTACACTTTATTTTGCATTTAATTGTTTGTCGCGTGTGACTTCGACCCCGAACCCGATGAGTCGCGACTCCAACTAAGTGACGCTAGTCGAGGAATAACGCTCGTTCAGTATTAAAAAATGAGCGTGATTCCAATGCGAGCTTTAAAGTTTCTTTGTGTCTCTCGTCTCACCGGTTGTGGGTTATAAATATTGCAACATCTCTCCATTGAACCAAGGCAATTTGCACTGATTATAATTTTTTACTCTCTATTTTTTGCACTCTATCTCTTGATTGTAATTAACGAAGCTCATTCATTCCTTTTGTCTTTCATCGAAACAATTGCTTGTAGTTTGACCGAGTGACTTCAACATTGATTAATTTAATTAAAAGTCATGAGTACAAGGTCCACGGAAAAAGTAGTGGCTGCCTTTCGCAAGCTCTTTCGTTCGTCGGAAAAAATTAACGAGCAGGAGCCAGACGATGGTAGTTCAACAAATTCTCCTTCTCGAAGAATACTTGGAAGACATCATAGGCCTGATGTCGTAACACCGGCCGAGGCTCCTCTGCTAGATAAACCAAGTACAAGCCAGATGAATAATGCAAACTGTTTTTTTAAAGCTAAGAAATCTTCTGAAAATTGCTCGCAAGTAAGTGCTGTTTTTTGTCACTTTTTTTTTTAAATTGTAGCAGCTCTTTGCTCGTAGATTATAGCTTATATTGCATTGTAGAGTATAGCTGTGCCGGAAAGAGGAGTTCGTTTACGAAGACTGATGAAAGAGTTTAGTGAAATTCAAAGAACGCAGCATCGTAGAGACTCAACCTTTACAGCCGAACTTGTTAACGATAATTTATTCGAATGGCATATTAGATTACACAGAATCGATCCAGAAAGTGAACTTGCCGATGATATGAAGGAGCTTGGAATTCCTCATATACTTCTGCATATAATTTTTCCAGAACATTTTCCCTTTACGCCTCCATTCATGAGAGTAATCTCTCCTCGCATAGAAAAAGGTTTTGTAATGGAGGGTGGTGCCATATGCATGGAATTACTTACACCTAGAGGATGGGCAAGTGCTTATACCATAGAGGCTGTGATAACGCAATTTGCAGCGAGTATTGTTAAAGGCCAGGTATTTTATTTTACTCAATTTTCTATGCCACATTTATCGTTACAATTTATTTTTGAAATAAGTTTCCATTATATTATATTACATATATATATATATATATATATATATATTGATTAATAGGGACGAGTGGCAAGAAAACCAAAGACTAATAAAGAATTCAATCGACGTTCGGCTGAAGAGTCGTTCAGGAGCTTAGTCAAAACTCATGAAAAGTATGGCTGGGTCACACCGCCTTTAGCCGAAGGCTGAATATCATTTTATTTGACGGTGTGCCACAAGGATCAAATCCTTGTATTCGATTATCTCCATTTTTAACGAGTATATCTAACAAATATTCTTCAATTTATGCAATGTATATTGTTATGCATAAAGGTATTCGACGAAAAATGGCGCAAAATAATTTCAATTAGTCAATTCAGCTAGTCTCTAAATTAGGAAAAAAACTTTTGAATATAACTAAGATATTAAACTTGGTGGTTTCAATCTCATCGTTACTTTCTGCGCCGTTTGTCGCTAATTACCCAATTAATTATAGTTTTTGTTTGAACAAATTTTTCAGTAATTATAAAACAATAGACTAATATTTTTTTGCGAGCGATTTCTTAACTACGATTTCGAAAATACGTATTGTCTAGGTTATAAAAGAAAGAATCATATTATAATATTTTAGATACCAAAATTTTTTAAAAGTAGATTTCTTTCGGGTAAGCCATTGCATTACATATTTTCGAAGTCAAAAGTTCAAATCGAAAAAATATAAGTGTATGTGAATATTCACATCTGGCTTAACATTTTTAGAACTTATTACAAAAATTCACGAATGTAAAATTATGGAAATTAAATGTTTAATATGATGAAAATCACATTATATAAATATATATATATATATATATATATATATGTTTGTGGTTCTGCATGTATTATTGTATATATTTTATTAAACGATTAAATGAAGTAGAATTTTCAGGACAAAAATATTAAAAAAAATTATAATATATTAGATAGTATCTCCATAAGTATCTGTGCACTTAATGGAGGTCTCACATTAACGATTAAGGTATTACAATGCATTTCAGAAAATTTTTTATGTATTTCATATATAGAAATGATATACCAACTGAGATAAAATAAATTTTGAAGATCTCATAAAATTTAACTATTGATTAATTTAAATCATTCATGTATGTACACATATGTGTGTGTGTGTGTGTGTGCGCGCGCGCGCGCGCGCGGGCATGCGTGTGTGGATGTGTACGCTTGCACGTAAGCGTCGCGCTCACGCGCGCGTTAGTGAATTGTATTTTTTTGGCGAGTATAAAAAAAAATTTATAACTATGAGTTAATGAGATTGTCTCATAACTTGCAATGTAATAAAGATTTTTGTGTAGATTAGCAAAAAGTACAAAATTATATAAATAAAATAATAATAATAAATTAAAATGATTTATATGTTATCATTTTTGTTATGAAGACATATTTTAATATTGATATCAGTCGATTAATTTTTATTATGGTTATGTAATAATAACATGATCTTATTTATTGGGAATAGAAGGTTGAAAATATTAGAACTCTTTAAAATTTTGCGAGGTTGCTGAAATATATATATCTGCAGATTATATTACCATAGATAAATTAGAAATGATTTATTATTCTCAATTGACAGGTTAGTAGGGATAAATAAAAATATAAATAGCGTTTTCGCTTTTAATTATTTTATTTCATTTATTATGGTAGTCATATTTAGAATATTGATAACATTTCTTAAATGGGAAGTATTTACTTGGTATTCCGTTAGTGAAATAATAATAAAATTCTTTCTATTTAAAATGAGATTTAAAATATTTAAAATCTAGGTGAAATGAACAATTTAATATTTATAATAGTATTAAGATAATATATATGTGTATAAAGTTAAAATGAAATTAATTACGAAAAAACCTATTAATCATCGAATTAATATTGATATCTCGGGACTTGCAAGTAAAAATGAGTAAATTCATACAATTGTTTTATTACAATTCGGATCACTGCAATTTTTTAAAGTGTTTCATTTTTGAAATAATGTTTTCCGAACATTAAGTTATACGTTGAATTTTAATATAAATGAAATTTGTGATACGTAACTGTATTTTTAATTATTTAATTGAAATATTTTGACAAGTATACTGGATATTTAAACAACATAGTTTTAGTAAAAATATTAGAATGCATTCAGAAATATTTTCTTTTTCCGTAAAACGATACAAAAATATAATTGTTTTGAGCTATAAATTCCAATGAAAAACGGATTAGTCTGGATTAAATCATAGTGAAAATGAACTCTTTTCGATTTGTGTATTGTTAAGTTTATTGCGTTTATTGTGTTATTAAGTGTATTGTTTAAATTAAAAATATAATGTTTATTTTACATAAAAAACTATCTGCCAAAAGTGTCATATATTGATATTAAAATTAAAATAACGAAATAAAATTGAAAAGTTCGATTGAATATAATAAATTAAAAGATTTGATTTTTTTTCCTTTTGTTCATATTATACAATTTAAGAAAATAAATTAAAATAAATATTACCTTTTTACACAACAGTATTTAATATAGTTGCATATTATTAGAAACTTAAACTTATTATTATGGCTTGTGGTCTTAAAATATTTTATAACAATCTAATTATGAAAGTTACGATATAATATGCAAATTATAAAAATTAAAAAATCATTAAAAAAGGACATTAAAATTAATTTAACGCAATTGACGCAATTGTTATTAAAATTGCAAAGTAATATACAATTTAATTATAAACAGTAATCTTTATAAAATATTAGTCATTAGGTGATTACGCGATGATTAATTAGGATAAGATAATATAGTGATTTAAATATTCATACTATTAGAAATTGATGAATAATTTATTATGTAAATAAAAAATATTTAACTAATAATTAAATATGATTAATGCCTTAGATAAATTCAGCGCTTAATACGGAAAAATCAATTTTCCATATTTATAAAGTAATTTTCTTAATTCTTACATTGACATGAATATTAATTATTGCACATGATACAGTATAATATTTATATTTATGAAAAATAAGTTTCTTTTAGTATTTTATAAAAGAGATTGAAAAGGCCATTGGCATGTTTTTAAGAGGGAAGGGATAGGCGGATTATACACACACGCACGCGCTCGCGCTCGCGCTCGCACGCACACGTACGCAAGTTTAGATGCCAGGAAAGCAATTGTAATAAGGTCATTCTTATGGACAGTGCTGGGGATTGGAAGTTTACTTTAGACGATCGTTAATGGATATGCAAGTGCTGGGTATTCCTCTACGTATATATATATAGTAGAATAGACGATAAAAATTGAAATTAAATGAGTGATGAACTGACTGAATGTAATCATACTATTTATAATCATGTAAGTTGTTCACGCCAGAAATAAATTTGACCAATTATTTTACATATTTTATATTTTTTCCAGAAAACACTGCAATAATAGTATAATTTCATAATAATAATAATAATAATAATAATAATAATAAAATTATATTGTTATTAGATGATGAAATCTCTCATTTATTTGCATTGTTACATTAATTATATCTTTAAATTATGTATAAGATTAAATTGTGTTTACAGTAATGAATTTATCTGACAATGTAATATATCATTATTATTAGGGTAAGTGTACCATATCTTATTCTACTCCAGACATTCCTTAATACATTGCCCATAAATTGTTGGTTGATTATTATAAGCCACGGAAGCACCTAAATTTTTAGTTCATTTGCAACTTTTCAGTTACTATTATAGCTGTATTTCTCAATTTGGTTTAGAAAAACAAATTTTAACTAGAAAAGTATGTTTTCATGAAATATTGTACACTAGAGAGCTCGTAGCTATTGCAAACTTTGTCTCTTTCTACCGTTCTTATTTTATCGGTTGAGTATATTATTAGCATGTATTCTAAAAATTATTCAATAATAGTATGATGTTTACAGTAGGATTTCTTATATTTTTAGTAAGTTTTGTCATTTTATTTATCTTTTTACGTATCTTTATTGCTCATATAGCCTATATTTCAACTGCACTTAGTACATTTAGTAAGTCTGACAAATTTGAAATCTCCTTACAAAATAATATCCAATAAATAAATATCTTTTTATTTTATCTTATTATCTTTTTATTATAATGAATAATTATGATAAATTATTTTGAGTTATATTATATTAAATTATAAAATCTTCGGCTGTAATATTAAATAAATATTTAAACTTTTTTTTTTAATTATATGGTAATTGAATTACAATGCATGAAACATAAATTTGATCATAATGGATTCTTCAGATTTGAAATATTTCTTTCCATTAATGAATATAAATTTTATATTTATTTAGAAAAGTCATTTGATGGCAATTGATACCAATGTTAGCTATTTAAATTAATTGATATAAATAAATAGTAATATATTTATAATTTTTGGTAGTAACTATGATGTATGTGTCGTTAATATTTTCATTATAACGGCAGATATTTAATGTTATATCATTACCAATTTTTTGAATAATATTAATATGCTATTTTATGTTCCGTAACGTAATAAGAATTAGAGCTGAATTACAATATGATTTCAATTAAGATTATCATAAATAGCAAAATGCAAATCAAATATTAAATACACCTTAGGACAGAATAAAAGAAATATACTTTGAAATTCATCTTAATTAAAAACTTTGAATAATTAAATTTCAATATGGTAAATTTAACTTTTCATGATCAATTAAAAAAAAAATTTTTTTTTTTCATATTGTTTCTTAATATTAAATAATTTTTATAAATCTATTTATTTCATTGAATATTTTTATATTTTTCTACTTATATGATTCGTTAATTTTATAAAATGTTTATCCAACATTCGGATTTGTTTATAAAAAATTATTTTCATAAATTTCATTGCCTCTTATTATTTTTATTTATTTTATAGAAATTTATTTAGTACTTCATATCTTTAGTTTTTCATTAAAATGTAATTTTAAATTGTATGAAATTTTAAATTTAAAATAATTTACATGATACAAAGTATGACTTGTATTGTTAGTATTAATGAATACTATTATTTGTTTACATGTATATATATATATATATATATATATATATATATATATATACATTGCAGTGTACGTTGTTAAGCTTCTTTGTATCTTAGACATAACATCCGCAGACTTATCTTATCAAGAAGTATAAAATGTACTAGTAGTGGGGAGAGAAATTTTAAATAGAATATAGAAAAATTGGTTTATCCATCAGGGGCTTATAAATGAAAAATCATTGAAAAAATTTGTTGGTGATAGGGTAATAAAGAAGAGAATTTTTTTTAATGTCAAAAAACAAAAGAATTTATTATACTATTTAATTGTATGCATTGATTTTTTATACAAAAGATAATGAAGTCCAGAAATACGTAACCTACATCTTTGATATTTCTTACGTAACAATATTTATAGTATCGAATATGCCTTGAAGCAAACACATTTAATACGAGTGCAATATTATTATCATTATTACTTAATATAATATCCTTAATTTCTTTAGAAATTCTTTAAGACTAAGTTATGTATTCAATATAATAGTCATTTTATTGTATTAAAATAATAAATATTAATTTTTTTGATTTTCACAACAAAATTACTAATAGGATTTTTAAACTTCACAGTTATATATTTTATTTTATAAGGGATTAAAATAGATGATTTTAATTAATGTTCGGTAAAAAATTAATGTAAATCATATTTTAATGAAATAATAAATATTTATTACACTGATAAAAAAAAAATTATTAATTTAAAAATTAAATGTATAAATTTATAAAAGTAATTTTATTAGATTTGTGTTTTCATTTTTTTTTTATATAAGTGCTTAATGATAAGCATTTAATACGCATTCTTACTTACTACATTATATTATGCAAGTTTCAAACTACTATTTGACATTTATTTCAATGTATACATTTACATCATTTTCAATAGCAAATAATAGAAACATGACTTATTAAGTCCACGATATGAAGCCAGAATATAATTTTCAGTTTATAAGCACTTATTTCCTTTATAATCAAATATACTTGTACCATAACATTTCATATTTTATTTGAAATAAACAATTTCATTGGCAATATATAAAAAGTATTTTTGTACTTTTAACTTCTTTTAACTTCTTTGAGAATATGTATTTATAATTGAATAGTATAGTTATTCGTAATAACGATAACTATTATTTAAAGAAGTCTTTAAATAAAAATAAATACCAAATAAATTCCAATAATATAGAAGGAATTATAAAGTTTAATTAGTTAATGTTTTTAATAAAAAATTTATATTAATAAAGTATTCTCAATGTTGTTTTGTGTAAAACTTTAGAAATATTCAACTAAGTTCTCAAATTATTCATTGATAAAATTACGAAGTTATGTATAACTTATATGTCAAGACTTTAAATTATTATAGAATTTATGTTTTGCAGCTTTTATTATGATAATATTAAATCAATCATAATATCTTAGATACATTTTATACTTTAATTATGAACATAGGTTTTACAATCTATAGAACGCACTTCGAAGAGCTTTGTTCGGTCATAATGAAGTACTAAAGTGGTACCAGATCTTCGCTTTCTTTGTAGAATAAACTATTAATTTAGTGGTATTTATGGGAGGTAAATACGATATTTAGAATTTATTTGGATAATAAGCATTTAATGCTATTAAAACTTTTTTTTTAATACACCGTAATTGATATTATAGATACTTCTATATTCGTATTAGGTATTAAATTTTCAAATTCCTTTGTAATTCTTTATTTATTAAATTGGGACAAGAATTTTAAATTAAAAATATTTCGAATATGTTTGCGGTGCTATTCGAGATCGTGATTCTTCAAGAATCGATTATGAACAAAGACTTTGGTAATAAGTTATATTATTTACAAAAAAAAAGATTTTTATTATAGGATGATCTTGTTGACGCCTTAAAAAATAAATATTAATATTCGTAGTAGCAGGATAGAAAACAACGTAAAGTTGTATTGAATATTTATATTTGAGAAGTTAATAAATGAAAAGTTTGAAGAGATATAATTGTAAATAAATAGATGTTATTTTATCATCGGCATATTTAAAATTCTTTTATTTTTCTGATATAATTTGTAACTGAGATAATTTTATTTTTAATCATTTAAAAATAATTTTATAATACTGTGATCTTATTTATGTTAATCTATTTTGCTACTTATCGCGTGAAAATAGAGAATCAAATAAAAATATTATAATTTTAGTGTATATTTTATTTTCGTAAATGCTTGACAATTTTCTTTTCATACGAAGTACCTATAAGATTATATATATATATATAATTTTTTTTTGGTACGCTCATTAATTTTTTGAACAAGCGTGTAAGATTGCAACCAAAGAAAACATTTAAATAGTGTCAGAACTAAAGCACAATTATGCGATGATAGAGTAACGAATGATAAATTGTGAATACGAAAGTATTATAAAAAGGGAGTTTAGAAAAAATACGGATGTATAATGAAAAAAGAATATTTAACGAATATCAAGATTATTTGTAAAATTTGCGTCGCTGTATATTAATTATTTTTGCGCGTGAATTCCGAGAGTAAAGATGCTGCTATAAGAATTAACTATTCTTTAAGTCTGCTAAAGTATTAATAATTTGTAATTTATCAATTATTAAATAAATTTGATAAATATTTTTTATTTTAGAAATATATTCTTTTGAATTTAAACCATTTTAAAATAATTTTTAAAATTCAATTATAGTTATGATGTAAATGTTATTTAAAATAATTTATTATCAACATTATTGAATAGAATGTATTTATAGTTTGCTTTTAATAGTAAATTCTTTGTTAGTAGGATTCAAAAGATACAACTGAATAAGTTACATCTAATTGAGTTCTAATATTAAAGTAAAGTCTAATTTATATTTACAATAATCTTTAGATCTAAAAGGTTTTTGTATAAGCTACACGATTAAGCTTATCAGAATGTATTATGTCTTTATTGTTAAGAAATTATTAACATTGTTATTTATAAGAATAATTCAATTGTATATAAATTTTTTTTATCACTGACATTTTTATTATTTTTATATTAAAATTAAAAATAATTTAATTATCTATATAAATGTCCAATGGATGAAGCTTTCAAATTCATACGTTAACATTATAAAGTAAAGTTAGTGATAAATTAATAGTGCATGACGTTTAAGTATTGAATTTAATAAACTTGTGATATTTAAAACCAATATTTGTCTTCTTAATGTTTTTAATATGAATGTTTATATGAATCGTATAAATCCTCTTCAAATAAAAAATTAAATAGTTTTCGATAACTATAGATCAATTTAGTACACGTTCTATTATTATATAATTTATATATTTAATTTAATATATTTAATTATAAATTTATATATATATATATATATATTATATAATTATATTAGAAAAATATAATTGAAAGAATAGAAAAGATAAGAATAGAAAAATAATGTACTCGTTGTAAAACTTATTAGTCATAGAGACTTTGAGATACATGAAATTGTAACTTATTGATGTCAAGTCAATCCTTTTATAATCTTTCTTTCCGTCAAAAGCACTGCCTCTTATGTGCAGTGAATTCTGTGATCTATAATACGCAAAAAAGCGAAGGGAAAGCTTCCCAGAAATTTACAAGCTTGTTTATATGTGCTTAGGTAATATATAAGAATGCGGAAGAGGAATTCTGTCGTCTGCAGGAACTCTTCTATGATAAATACTTAGAATAATATTAATTTATACATAATTAGATGGGCTACAAAGAGGTGGGTCGATAATCTTACTGGTCTTATTTTAATGAAAAGTAAAAAGAAGAAAATGCAATATTCAGGTATTATAAGTATAATATAAAGAAGTTTTGAAATAAGAACGTATTATAAATAAATTATTTGTACAGCGTGATTACTTTACTAGTTAAGAGAAGCGAAAATTCTAGTGCTAAATGTCACATTGTAAAAACTAAACATAAAAAAAGGGACGAATAATAATAATAACAATAATAGTAATAATAATATTAATAATAATAATGAATATGGAACATAAATCATTTATCTATTGATGATCACGTGATATTTATTTTTTACTTATACAGATATAATTATCCAGTAACCAATGCATTATATAAAACATTATAATGATGCCAGAAAAATTCCAAGAAAATTCTATACAAAATGAAGGCGTACGTTGTAATGAAAAAATGGATGGATTTTAAAGCTAGTTTTATTGTAAATAGACAATTACACTATCGAGTATGGAATTAATAATATATCGAGATATTAGGTTCCATCTGAATTTAGAGCAATTATAGTAAGTCATATAATTGGCTTGAATAATGAATACTACACATTTATGCCTCTCTTTTTTCGTTAAAATTTCTGCTTGTATTTATAGTTTTTAAATATAAAACTTTGAAATTGCACCAATGCGCTTTTATAAAATTTATTTGGTTTTTAAATTCAATATTCAAGTAGGTTAATATTTCTTAACTTATGAATAAATAATTAATTACTATTGGTAAAAAGTAAATTATAAGTATCTCTATTATATATAAAGGAAGAAGAATATTTTTGAATTTCAATTTTATTATTTATCTATTATTGAACAAAACCATACTACATTACTTTCTATTGTATTTTATACTACATTTTATTATTATAAAAATGCTGCACAACACTCACGTCGTGAAAATACTTCCAATAAATTATAATAGTAGATATATAGAGGCTTTAGATAGTTTATATACTGCACATGTTTATGCGCACAAAAATGTCTTGGATTTGTAGATACATAAGATATATTATTATGATACAAATTTTTATACAAGTAAATTAGTAAATAAAAATCTATTCATGAAATATATTATTCAATTTATTTTTTATGATTTGAACATTTTAAATATAATTTTAAGTTATAAATTTATTGAAGCAGTTAAAAAGAGAAAAATTGATTTTATAAAGTAAATTGATTTGTTTTTAAAAGGTAGCCGAGTATGTGCGTTTTCTATTAAACTCAAATGCATTGATATAATCTGTTCATATATTTTTAGCAAATTCAATATTTAGTCAAAATGTGTCTTATGTTGAAATGATCAGCCTAATTGCGTGTGAAGATTAAGATAAGTAGCGTTAGAACAAATTTTCAAATAATCGATGGATAAAAAAAGGTAGCTGAAGATCAATTATGAAAAAGATGTTTAGAAAAATTGTAATAGTATAAAAAGAATTAGAAAGAGAATTACAGTTATATAATTTTATCGTTTTTTAAATGTTCCTTCTCTATGCCAATATTTTATATTGCTTGAATTTATTATTTATTTAGTTATTTATATATCTATAATATTCTTTGCGTATTATTTCATCATTAGTTATAAATATTTCCACAGTCACATATCTATTTATAATTTAATGAAAGCGTACAGGACATTCACTTAAGCACAATGACTTCTAATTTATGATCAATAGTTTTTACTTTATATATATATATGCATACATACATATATACATATTTTCATTTTTTAATCGACTAGGTATTTTTATACTCTATAATGAAAATAAATATTCTTTAATGACTTGTTCATTCGTGACAATTTATAATGCATTTATAATACAATATGTGCGTGAGTGTGAATCAGAGAAGACAAAGCGTAAGATTAGATTGTCTCTAGTTGTTGACAGAACTAGAGATAGAAAATGACATATAGAAAAGAAAACAATATTACTACTAGAGAGAAAAATGAAAAAAGGTATAAATAGGGATAATGTATGGTAAAACTAAAATATCGTTTGACTGGTATAGGCATTTTTAACATTTAATAATTATTATCAGGTTCGTGAAATTCCAAGGCGTCTATTATTACTTTAATAATTATCTATCGCATTGACAGATAATGATTAATTTTTATTATTTTCTTAGTATTTTAATAAACATATTAAAATAGTGGTTTGATGTTTTAGAAAGTACATATTTATCACTTTACTAATGAATACATATATTAATGTTTATGGTAATACTTTTGTCTTTGTCTTCAGTAATAATCTTAATAATCTTAATAATAACATCTTGGTCCTTCAACAATCGGATGACTGGAATCCTAAGCATTTGATCCTTCGAGCCGGATAAGTAGAAGTTAGTGCATTCATTCAATAATCACACGATAGGACAGACGTGCCACTACATTCTCTGATCATATACCATCGCAACACTGCAGTTTCTATTATAAGGACACACAGTAACTGTGTCACAACACAATAACGAATCTCTTCAATAATGTAAGATTCCTTGTTCTTCTCTCATACTACATCAACTTACAAAAAATGCATTAAAAAAAATTTTTAAAAATGCCAAACCAAGAGAAGAAGGAGACAAGGAAAACCACAGATCCTGAAGTGTCTATGACACAGGAAGTGGAAAAACGCATAATCCGCAGCGTCGCTACAGAGCGATTACAAGCAGAATTTTTGAAGGCTCAAAGTCAGTAGAGTCGAATTACAGTAATAAAGGACCAAAGTCACCAGTTCCGGGTGGGAGAAAAGTAAGGATAAGTGGAAGGGATAGTGCTTCCATTTAATAATTAACAGATCTGTTGGTGCTGTATGTTGCGTTTATTTTACAATTACTGTTACGGATTGAAGCAGTTGAAAGCGGAATACAAAAGTGGGAGAGGTACAAGCTCCCGGACATTTACGTTATAAACACAATTCAGCGAATTTGGAAGATTTCACTACGCAGAATACTTGAATATTAGATTATAATTCCGACTAGCAATGCCGATGAACCCTCCAAGGCTATATCCTAGTGACGTCACGATAATGATCGGCATAGTAACAGACACCGGTGCGCTACCGGCGTTGCAAGCTCTTACGACAATATTTAAGAGCAGCGCTTGACGCGCATCTTCCTTGTGCTAGTACTAATCGCGCAGTCGCTACGACGAGTTCACTATTCTACATTCAAGTGTTACCACTACGGCATCATTCACTAACTATTCACGTATGTAAGCATCAAGCAGTTTAAAGAACTAATAGTGACGCCAAACCAATATAGGCTCTCACGCCTACGTAAGCAGCAACGCACACGGACGTTCTTTACTACCACTTCAAAGGCAGCGGCGCTCACGCTCTCACCGGCGGCTAAGGCAGTATCGTCTCACTCGCTCCCGTGATGCGCGTCTGCTACTACAGAGACTCGTCTCGTAAAGGGAGGGAACGCGCCTCGCACTGCCGAGAGTACACACACTCTCACCATCACATAAAACAATTGAAGAAACTTCACCACATAATTTACTCACGCTATCCATTCATACTCTTTATGACCATTAACCAATTGTTATATTATTAATAAAGGAAAGGCAAGATACACTGTGTGTAGAATTGAATTATTGCATTTGCCTCCTCCACTTGCCCGCAACACTTCCACCCACCATCAAAGGGATGTTTTTCAGTCTGATCTCAGACAATTTGGTCCTTCGAGCCGGATAAGTGGAAGTCAGTGCATTAGTTCAATACTACTGCATCGAAAAAAACAGCCATAGTAAAAATATTTGCAAGCAGACAACCAATCACAATTCAAGAAAGTTTCTTCAATACTGTAAGTACGCTACTATTGTACTTTATTATAACCAAATGTCAACCCAAGACAGAAAGGAAATCAAGGAACCGTTGAGTGCAAATGCATCCACTGTCCATGAACGTACCACTCGTAGCACAATAAAGGACAAACTATCAAGTGAGGATATACTAAAGGTTCAAACACAGTTGACACGCATATCCACACTAAAGAGAATAAGCAATAGTATCAGCAGAAGGAGCACAGACCTCAACCTTGATGAGGTACTATCTATGGGAGACACCATTGATGAGATACATAAGACATTCTTAATAGAACATAACTATATTGAAAACACCTGGCCAGCGACAGGTATCAATCATGAATACTTTACAAAGGGGTCATTGAAAGAAGAGCTCATGTGCTATTCCACTGCAAGAGCGAATATCAGAAGGCTGTGTCGGGAATTAGGCGAATCAACACAACCAAGTAAAACCACCAATAACAATCAGTTTATTGGAAAGTCAAGGGAAATAACAAGCCTTCCCGACATCCTCATTCCAAAATTCACCGGAGATTATTTGGCGTGGCCCATGTTTAGAGACCTATTCCAATCACTAATTCTCCAAAGTAAGAAACTAAGTGACGTGCAAAAATTACACTATCCGCGCAACTGCCTAGAAGGATCAGCAGCAATAATAATATCAGGCAGATCGTTGCAGAATACTTCACTAGTTTCAGCCTAGAACAAACTGTTGGAAAAATATAATTCTTCCCGAATAGCATTAAAATCACTCATACGACAAAACATCAATATCTCACCAGAGGCTATGAAATCTACTACTGAATTAGAAAAATTACTGAGAGGACTGAATAATTTACTGGAAGTGTTATGGATTGAAACAGTTGAAAGCGAAATAAAAAGGTGGGAGAGGTATGAGCTCCCGGACAGTTGTTTATAAACACTAGCCAACGAACTCGAGAAATGTTTCTACGCCGAAAACTCGAATATACGATTATAATTCCGAAAATTAATGCCAATGAACCTTCAAGGCTATGCCCTATTGACGTCACGACAAATATCGGCATAGCAACGGACACCGGATCGCTACAGGTGCTTAAAACTACCACGAGAATATTTAAGGGCTACGATTCACGCGCAGCGCTCAGTCTAGTCTAGTAAGAATTACGCAGTCAACACGACGGGCTCACTATTCAATCTTCAAGCTTCTCTCTACAGTCATCACTCACTGTAGCAATACACGTATGTAATACTCAAACAATAAGCAATCTAATAATTCAATAGTGATGCCACATTGTCAGAATCCGTTAACCAAACTTAAATTAATAAAACGCTAGTGCTAACATAATGCGAGTAAAATGATCGAAATCATACTACACATATTAATGGATCACACCGACGACTAAGGCAGCAAAAAACCGGTCCCCTTTAGAAAGCTTTGATATGACATCGGCAGCTCTTACGCACCTACACTAAAGCAGCAGCGACCCGGTCTCGCTTGGACGACTTTGGTACGACAGCGTCGACTCACACGCATACTACTACTTCGGCATTTCTAGGCAAGGAAGGAGCCACTCCGCACACCAAGGAGAGTACACACACTCTCCCCAGCACGTAACACAATTGAAGAACTCCCGCAATTTATTAATTCGCACCCTCATTCATACGCTTATGATCATTAACTATTAATTATATTATTATATTTTAATAAAGGAAAGACAAGAACGACTGCTTGTAGTATTGAATAATTGCATTGCCCCTTCTACTTGCTAGCAACCCCTCTACCGACCATCAAAGGGAGAGTTTTTTTAGTCTGATCCCAGACAGGAAGCAATACAACAGTATGACATCCCAGATGCATGGGACGCCCTAATGGTACACGTGGCATTAATGCAAGTCAACGATCAAACGAAAACCGAATGAGAACGATCACTAAGGAGTAATACTACATACTCAAGGTTCGCACAATTAAGAACATTTATACTGGCCCAAGTAAAAGCGCTAGAAAACGTCATAGAGATGAAAGAGCGTGGAACTCGCCAAATGTTTAGAATTCCAGCCACCAATATGATCGCAGATTACGGTGGGTGGATTAGACCGTACCACCGGTTTAATGGTGATGGGGGGGGGGTGAGAGGTTAATGCATCAATTCAAAGTAACACAATTGGTTTCAATGACCTTTATTTAAGTAGTTGTTACAGTAATATTGGTGTTGTTAATTATAGTGAGAATTGTTGATTGTAGTAACCAGGCAACTGATATTAAGTCGGAACATCGTCTGGGAGTGCAAGCCTCGTAAGGTAACTCGGGAGTATTGATTACGGGTTCTGGCTTCTAAATCAACGGAGTCTTTCTTGTTCGAGAGTTGTGTATTGTGTGAGTTGACGCCCACATTATACTGGGCATTATTCGGCTCGCGGATGTTTAGACGCTTGAGTCGACGCTCGAATCGTACCGAGCGAGATTCGGCTCGCGACTAATTAGGTGTTTGACTCGATGCTAGAATTGAACTGAGTGATATTCGGCTCGTGACGGTGGTGGGGATTATTACGCATTGTTGTCGCCCTCTTTTGTGGTTTGATCAGAACCAATTTGTTTTGGCGTGACCGGCAATGTTTCACAGTGATAATGAGAATCTACTAATCAGTATCGGCGCTCTCTTTAGCGATCTGATAAGAATCAAGTCGCACAGGTTTCACTGATAGTGTAGACGTGGGCCGCGAACGGTCACGAGAAATCGGGGAGGATCACGAGAAGTGTAAGTAACATGCTGGAGATGGCTAGTGTCACGTTGCGGAGGACGCACCGATAGCTGGCCAGCAATAATAATAATCGAATAATCAATATGTACAATCAATATACCTTGCACGGAATTCTTTAGACGACTTTGACTATCACAGATATGACTGGCACTAGTTTCACTTGAGTAATTCAACACTTCAAACAAGAAATTCGTAAGAATATGTCAGCCATCAACTGCCCATGAGAAACCAGAAAGAAACAGCAAATCCTACAACAGGCAAATACTATGTATTTACTGCCAAGAAAGACACAAAATTTGGACATGCAGTCGATTCAGGAAGCTCAGCAGTGCCGACAGATTGGCTGCGATAAAGAAGCTACAGCTATGCACTAACTGCCTTGGCAACAATCTACCTAGCCCATGCTTCAGCAAAAGGGGATTCACGGACTGCAGCAAGTCACGTCACACTCTATTGCATGAAGAACTTAGCCCTACATCCAAAGACGCCAGCCCATCACTACACACCAGATGACTAGACAGGAATACTGACACAGAAAACCGCAACTCACAATTATTTAGCACTAGTGTCATAAAACATCTGGAAAACTCCAGTGAAACGTGCTCATGCTTTCCAGTACAGTAAAACTTTATATGTTTATTGCCAAGAAAACACTAACGTAGATTCTGCACGAATACCAGATCTGCGTAAATTATCGAGTACAATACATTTCCTAAAATTCACTGCAATCCAAAAACCCCGTACGTGCAACAACATGCAATAGCCGTACGTGCGCACTCGGCCTTTAAGACAATGCATCCATTATTTTAACTACGCCGCATTTGAAAATCGACCACGCCCAAGAGGACCCTGCATCTAGCCAAGTCCCAGAGAAGGGAGAAGCGACCAAGGAGAGGTGACCAATAGCAAGGGTTCCCCACTTTCGACACTTTCCCGATTACGATATTCGGAACTGAGCCCGGAAGGAAGTGGAAATAAAGGCGTGCATAATCTATTGTGCTGCCCAAGATCAACCTCTGATTGGTTAATTGATAGAAGGAGGGGTCCCAAGTGGAACTGGACCAGTGAACCATTTAAGAAAGAACAATGTAATGTAGCACCACTTGTTCCAATTCTAACTCTTCTCATAATTGAAGGACAAGTCACGACTTACTCTCTCACGGAGGAGGACCGGAGACAAAGTCGTTCAGCTGAATCTAATAGAAGTTCTTTCTACGATTGTGAATTAGTATACAGTTAAAATTGATCTGATCAAGATTAGATTGCATAGGACCAGACCACTAGTAATCTCACTTGGAGACAAGGAAGGAACTTAAGAACTGCAATTATTGAAGGGGAACTTCACATCAAGCCAACGAAGAGAGACTGGAAGAATCACGCTACACTGTAAGTAAGTCCTTACCGCTAGTACTGATTCTGTATCTCTCGGCTTTACTCTGAAAACGGACGGCTGAAGGTCCGACTAGTGAATCTTCCCATGCATGCTCTAAAAGCAAGACCAGCTGTTAACACCACACAGTGGCTTTTCATTTCGTCCAACGACCAGTTGTTGACGCCACAAGTAGCGCACAGCTTCGCATAACCTCTATTTAGGCTCGTAAACGGCCTATTATTCAGAGGCAACTACAACATGTGTTAAGTTGAAACACGGCAAGATAGTAGTATTCGACTAGAACACTACAACAACCATAACCTCAAAAGTGATAATATTCAATAGATTATGTTTCTTTTCACAGTAAATCATAATCTCACAAATTACACGTCGAGAATAAGGAATTGATTATCCTCTAGTTCTTCAATAAAAGTATATCTCAACGCCGCAAGATCATTAAGAAATATAAAAGTCATTGTAATCTCATCACGGTTAATGATCCCTACTTGGAAATAAAGTGAAATAAATAAAATAAACAGCAGTAATAATGATATGTGTTAATTATTGAATCAGTGTATTAAACCTTTACTTGCCCAGCATTTCTCACACAACATCTAGTGGTTTTTTTGTTCTAAGTTGATTTTGCACGTTTGGCTGACGAGTCAGATTAGTAGAATTATTTTTTGATCATTTGGTCCTTTGAGCCAGATTAGTGAAGGTTAGTGTATTTATTTAATATTAATACAAATAGAGAATGGCTTGCCAACAGGAAAGCAGTGATGAAATGGCAGCGTCAACTGCGAGTGGAACAAGAGTCACTCATAGTGCTAACAAAGAAAGACCATCCGATGAACATACGCTCAAGCATCAGGACAATTCAATCGGATAGCAACTATCAAAACATTGATAAAAAGCCTTCTCACGTCTCACATAGACGCAGACATTGATGAAATAATATGCATTAAAGAGGCCATTGATGAAATTCATAAAATGTTCAATAAGGAACATTAGTACATTGAATCAACTTGGCTATCGTCGTTTATCAATCATGATTATTTCACACAAAATGCATAAGGAGAGGAGATCCAGTGCCACATTGAGGTCTAAAGTAAGATAAGAAAATTGTGTCGTGAACTCAATGTGTCACCGAATCCAGTAAATAAATCAGAGGACACCTCTACAACAGAAGGAAGAACAAAGGAAATAAATCGTCTTCCTGACATCCCTATTCCTAAGTTCTTGGGGGATTACATGGCTTGGCCCTCATTCAAGCACCTATTTGAATCACTTGTACTTAAAAGCAGTAAGTTAAGCAAAGTGCAAAAATTTCATTATTTGCCGTCTGCATTAGAGGGACCAGCATTTAAAATGGTATCTAGACTATCACTACAAAATACTTCCTTCAGCATAGCTTGGAAGAAATTAATGGAGAAGTTTGATAGTCCAAGATTAGCAGTGAACCCACACTTGCAAAAAATGCTCAAGACCACTCAAGAAAGAGATCAGCCATCGAATTGGACGAGACGATAAACTATGTAGGTGACATTATCGATGGATTGAATCTTTTTGAAATACAAAACCCACGGGAAGCACTTGGAGTACATCAAGTCATAAAATAAAAGGATGAGCAAACACGAACTGAATGGGGAAGATTGTTAGGTAATTCAAAAGTGTATCCTTATGCTCAACTAAGAATTTACTTTGCCGCCCAAGTAACAGCGTTAGAAAATGCTTGTTGGATTGAGGTGAAAGAGACAAAACCTCAAAGTAAGTCAAGACCCAAGGGGAGACAACAAATCAAGGCGTTCCACTCCACGACACAGGAAGATAATAATAAAACCCCACCTAACAAAACCTGTCAATACTGTAAGAAGAAACACCGCCTGTTTGACTGCAATCATTTCAAGGAGTTATCAATCGACAACAGATGAACATTTGTAAAAAATAACAAACTATATTTTAACTGTTTACAAGGTCATAAGGGCTTCTGCACAAGTAAAATATTTTGCAACAAGTGCAATAGACGACACCACTCCATATTACACAGAAATCAACTGATAATTGCAAATGAGAAGGAGAAGGACAAGTCCTCTATCTGACTAGAAGGGTTTATAGTCAGACAGCCAGTGATTACCACACCATTGGCCACTGCAATAGTAAAGATTCAGCACCAACAACTACGATAAAGGCTCGACTATTAGTTGATACTGGATCAGAAACCACGTTTGTTGTTGAAGAATTAATTAAAAGACTGCAATTAATTCGACAACACTCCGCTGTTCAAATTTATGGAATTGGCAGAAAGACGTCTATCCAAAGTAAAGGTTATGTATCTCTCATTCTGATATCTACTCATCCTCTTTCTAGAAAGCTCAAAAATATTCTGGATAAAGGCAACGCAAGCCACCTATTTTTCTCAAGAGATTAATTCTATGAAATCAAACCTGAGTTTACCACAATCACATGTTTTTCATCAACTAACAGCATTCATTGACTCACAAGGAGTCATTAGAGTTGGAGGAAGATTAATGAAATCGTCATTGACATACGAGCAAAGGCATCCAGCAATTCTACCACGTCACACTCAATTTATTAACCTCTTAATAGCTCATTCCCATGTTAGAACACTTCATGGAAGCACGCAACTCACGCTGGCGGACACTCGACAACAGTATTGGATTATAGGAGGATAACAAGCGGTAAAATCTCATGTTCTATGATGCCCCATATGCGCACGGCAGAGGGGAATTCGAGCCCAACAATTGATGGGCCAATTACCACTATCTAGAATAACGCCATCCAGACCATTTTCGTACACCGGTGTTGACTATGCTGGCCCCATGACTATAAAAACTTGGAAGGGCAAGGGCGCTAAGACTCAGAAGGCATGGATTTGCGTTTTTGTATGCTTTGCTACATCGGCTGTTCATTTCAAAGCTGTCAGCGACTACACCACTGAAGGTTTCATAGCCACTTTTCGGCGATTCACATCTCGCTGAGGCATTCTCCACACGTTGTATTCAGATTGTGGTACAACATTTGCAGGAGCTAACAAGGAATTAAAAAGGTTATTCTCAAAAAACTCGTATGGACAAGTAATAAAACCCAATATCATCAAGTCTTTACCATCTTTACCTATAACACAATTATCCATGTTCGTCTGGGTAATTATTGGACCAGTCGACAATCACTCTCACACTGCAACATCAATGACCATAATCACAGAGGATCTAGAAGATACCCTGCAAAACCTACTAATGAAATTCTGGATACAAGAAGAAGTACCAAGGGGTCTAGAAGGTCAACCAATCCAGATCAGCAGCAGTGCGAACAGCACTGTGTAGAGAATCAGGCACGCGCAGGTACAGGAATGTACATCGTAAAAATTCCCCTAAGAGAATCGCCTGCAACCCTCGGCGAATCATACAACGTGGCCCATCAATGCCTACTACACCTACAAAGACGGCTCATGAGAGACGGCAACTATCGAAAATTATACAATAAATTCATGACAGAGTATGATAAAATGAATCATATGCGAAGGCTACCTGAAAACTACCCGTCCAACAACAAAACGTACTATCTGCCGTATCATGGTGTATTAAATCCAGGCAGCTCTACTACCAAACTACGAGTGGTATTTAATGGGTCAAGCCCTTCATCAGCAGGACTATCGCTAAATGATATAATGCACAGGGGAGCCAACCTAAATCCAGACATTATAGATGTACCGATCTGGATACGAAAACACCGGTATTTATTTTCCACAGACATCACAAAGATGTACAGACAAATATTGGTCCACCAAGACGATTGGGACCTACAGCGAATTCTGTGGATGGACGAACAGGGCAACGAAGTAATATACCAATTAACAACAGTCACATATGGGACCAGAGCGCCCCCATTCTTAGCTGTACAAACACTCCTCCAACTTATACAGGACGAAGGAGACAACTACCCACTCGCAATACCTTCTCTTAAATACGGAAGATACGTAGATGATATCTTTGGAGGTGCGGACAATCTAAGCCAGCTAGTGGAAACAGCGACACAGTTAAGGGACCTCTGCATGGCAGGCGGATTCTTATTGGCAAAATGGCACTCCACGAACGAAGAAGTAATCACCGCCATTAAGGCACAACTGAATCCTGAATAGTCAGTAAACTTAAGCTAAAATACTAGCAAAATTCTAGGACTACTATTTGAGAATGTGAGAACGCTTAAAATGCAATAAAACATCTGGCAAGCGACATCGTAAAATTCACATTAGGATTCAAAACTTTTCTGCTCATAATTATTTCGCACTAGTGTCATAAAACATCTGGAAAACTCCAGTGAAACGTGTCTTTGCTTTACAGCGCAGTGGAACTAATGGGTTTATTGCCGGGAAAAACCCTTGAGTAGATTCCGAACGAATATCACTCGATATATGAAATATCGAGTACAAAACATTTCTTTATTCATTGCAACCAAAAATTCCCGAACGTGCGACAACTTGTATTAACCGCTTAGACTCATTAAGACAATACTTGCATTGCCTTCTGTGTCAGTCACATCTGGTCGGTCGCCTCCAAAACTGACCACGCCCAAGAGGACCCTTCATCTAGCCAAGTCCCAGAGAAGGGAGAAGCAATTAAGAAGAGATGACCAATAGCAAAAACTCCCCACTTCCGACACTTCTCTGATTAGCATATTCGGAAGTGAACTCGGAAGGAAGTGGAGATGAAGGCGTGCATAATCCATTATGCTGTCTTAAAACGACATCTGATTGGTTAATTAATAGAAAAGGGAGTTCCTAGCGGGGTGGGACCAGTGAAGCGCTGAAGATAGAAAACGGTAACGCAACGAGAAAATCACTTACTCTTTCCAAATACTCCTTACAGTACTGGATAAGTCACGAAGCACTCTCACGGAGGAAAACCAGAGAGATAAGTCGCTTTAGCTAGCTGAGTTTGAATAAGAAGTTCTTTCTACGATTGTGAAATAGGATACAGTTGAATTAATTTCATCAAGACTACATTGCATAGGATCTGACGACTCGCAACCTTGATTGAGAATCAAAAGGAACCTTCTAATTGCCA
>NW_011948415.1:7330505-7331276 GCF_000503995.2 Ceratosolen solmsi marchali
GTAATTTATTTCAACACTACAAGATTATTAAGAAAACCAAGTTCATTTGTAATTCACCTTTGTAATTCAATTTAAATAAATAGAAATACTAAAGACTTGTGTTAATTATTAATCAGTGCATTCACCCTTTACTTGCCCGGCAACCCCACATAACATCTAGTGGGTTTTATTGTTCTAAGTTGATTATTACACGTTTGGCTGACGAGTTGAATTGTGGAATTAATTTCCGAACATTTGGTCCTTCGAGCCGGATTAGTGAAGGTTGGTGTATTGGTTGGTATTGATACAATTAAGAGAACGATTTATCATAGTAATCAAAATATCAAGTAATAGAAAAAATATCTTAACCATCCATTTATTACCCAAGAATCAAGATTCATCACTGTAAGTACTAATTAATTATTCTCTAATATTATAAGCACAGGGAATTGAAAAATGTCAAACACAGAGAAGAAACAAACAAGGGAAAGCAGTTATGAAGTGGCAGCGTCAATTGTGAGTGGGACAAGAGTCACTCGTAGTGCTACCAAGGAGAAACTATCTGACAAGCATATGCTCAAAACAGCAGGACAGTTTAATAGGATAGCAACTATCAAAACATTGATAGAAGGTTTTCCCTTATCTCATTTAGAAGCAGACATTGATGAAATAATATGTATAAAGGAAGCCATTGATGAAATTCACAAAATGTTGAATAAGGAACATCAGTATATTGAATCAACTTGGCCATCGACTTTCATCACACATGATTATTTCACGCAAAATGCACAA
>NW_011948415.1:7332469-7337488 GCF_000503995.2 Ceratosolen solmsi marchali
GGAAAAACATCTATTCTCAGTAAAGGTTATGTATCTCTCACTTTAATATCTACTCATTCTCCAACGTCTTCAATTACAGTCTATGCTCACATACTCGAGTCCTTGACGACTACACTCCCATCATTCAACACAAATCCTGAGTGGCCGCATCTGAAACATCTCACACTAGCAGATCCAAATTACTTTACCCCTAGATCAATCGACATTGTGCTGGGAGCAGATGTATATGGGAGAATTATAAGACCAGATATTGTCAAGGGTGCTCCATCCATGCCAATAGCTCAATCATCCATTTTTGGGTGGCTTATAATTGGACCTGCTAACTCGACCAAAAACGAAAGAACAGTTACATTTCATACCATCACTCAAATGATTGAAGAAGACTTAGACGAGCTATTGACTAAATTTTGGATACAAGAAGAAGTTTCCAAGACGTCAGACTGCCAATACACACCTGAAGAACAAAGTCACAAAGAGCTAGAGTGAGCAGTCTAGGGAAAGGTCAAATAATAGAAATTAATTGTCCAAGGAAACCAAGTCTAAAATTCATTCAACGCAGAAATAAGTGTTAGTAATTCAAAGCAAGAATAGTGCATGCTGGTGAGTAAAGGAGTCAGGCCGCACATGATTCGTGTCCCTCTCACAGCAAGATCAGATCAAGAATAGTGCATGCTGGTGAGCATAAGAGTCAGGCCGCACGCAGTCGCTTTGCTGCGTGCAATTGTGTCCAACTCAACGCTGAATCAGATATTAAACTACGACATAGCTGTAAGTACGTTAATATATTTTATCTCTTCAAATATTGTCAGCCGGCGGCAGAACCGGCGTAAGACATCCATCAAGGTTATCTCAAACTCTCCACTCAAAAGTGTGCAGCAATTATTTACCTGTGCAATTTACATGAATTAAACGATTTCAAGGCATCTTGTGTAGTGACACCTCCTATATAAGAAGTCGATCAAGAAATCGTATCTTCATATAAAATACAAGAAGATTCTACAACATTCATATGTAAATAGTGTAATAAATTATAGTGTATAATATAATATATATAATATATAATAAATAGTGTATAATAAATATATAATTAACCAACTCTCACGATTCTTGTACAGCCCTTACATCTTACTACTTTCCGAGCGTCTGCTACGGCGGGGGGCAAACTAAGCTATTGAAACATTGGCAGTTCGAGCCAAGAATTACATTACTACAACTTTCGAACATTTGGTCCTTCAAGCCGGATATTTCGGAGAGCCGGATCATTGGATTGTTGATCCTTTGACTCGGATATCCGGAATCAGATTCAACGGGAAGAACCGGTCAGCTGAATCACGGAGAATTCATCCTCGACTGCCCGGATATAGTGGAAATTAGTGTATCTCAACAGTGTTGTGCAACCGTGAGAGTTCAATATTATATTTTACAAGTTCATCACTATATTTGTCACAAGAGAAGTCATTATACTAATAAACAGCGAGAGCTTTGTATTCTCACATTTCTGCGAAACTATAACACAAAAACAAAAAAAAAATGGAAAATACTGAACAACCAAGAGGCGATAAATCTCCAAAAGTTACCAGAAGAAAAACACTCAGGAGCGCCTCATCCACAGGCTTATCCTTTGAACAAAGGACAAAGATCAACATGCAATATACCCGCATGACACGCCTCAAACAGTTGGTAGAAGAATTTGAGGCACACAAGAAAGAAAAAACCCTCCATGACATCACTGAAGCATTAGCATACGTAGAAGAAGAACATAAGAGTTTCCAAAAGGAACATGCATATCTAGTGTCGACATGGACCAACACCGATGACGGGCACGAATATTTTGATGATACCTTCGAAGAGGAAGCAGCCCTACATAGAGAAGCAAGATCAATCATAACCCACTGTCTCCCAGATAACAAACCCTCAGCTGAACCTAAAGAAACTACAATCAAGACACACCTTAAGGGGAGCAAACTACTAACTATCACCATACCGCAATTCTCAGGAAAAGAGGAGGAGTGGCAAGCATTCCATGACCTCTTTAAAGCAGTAGTCCTGGACAACGCAGAAAGCACCGATGTGGAGAAATTGCATCACCTCCGCACTGCAGTACATGGTCCAGCAGCTCAGTTAATGTGTAGCTTTCCACCAACAGGCGATGCATTAATGTCAACATGGGAATTGCTGAAATCCCGGTATGATAACAAGCGAATAATGATCAATTCTTATTTCAGGCATGCATTCTCTAGCAGCTCAAGAGTCAAGGGAGAACCTGAAGATCTGGAAACACTAACCTATCATGCTGGAGAAACAGCTAAAAGGTTAACAGCCTTTAGAACAACCGATGAGCTGTGAAACTCTATATTGGTTTATCTCACCTCACGTCACCTTGACCGTGCCACTCAAGAATTATGCGAAGCAGCTATCAGCGAAGACACAGACTATCCAACACTTGTAAGATTGGATAAATTCTTAATGGCTCGAGTAAGGACGCTCAAGGAATTAAGGGTGACAACAAATACAAACAGAACCATCACCCAATGTGCTCCCATGCCCACTAAATTGCGAACAAAACCAACAAAAAAAAACAATCAAGTTCCTATCAGGTATCCACCAAAAATTCACTCGCAAACAAATCCAGAGCTCCAGCGCATACAAACAGCTGCACGTAGTGTTCCAAACGACATCACCTCACGATGTGCTTCAGCTTTCGGAACCTCTCTGTTTCCGAAAGGCAAAATCTAGTGCGCAGATTAGGACTGTGCCAATCATATTTGCACTATTACAAGGCCCTTGTAAAAGGCCTACATCGTGCAAAAAATGCTCCAAGGAACACAATGTATTATTACACGAGGAACAAACTGAAAGTCAGCCACCAGCTAACTCTGCAGAACCAGAGAAAAAATGAGGTAAAGATGTAATCGTCGAAACACCATTCCATTATACAACATCACTACTTGCAACCGCTATGACTGAAATACGATCTGATACAGTCACCAAGCAAGCTCGTCTACTAATTGATTCAGGCTCTGAACTCTCTTTTGTCACTGATAATCTTGTTAACCAACTCAATATTCCCAAACAATATTCCATCGTCAGAATTCATGGAATTGGTGGAGCTAAGTCAACAACTACACAAGGATTAGTATCACTTACTCTCCATTCAATTTACTCAAGCTCCAGTGTCACCACTCAAACCCATGTTCTCAAGAAACTGACGTCAATGACTCCTTCATTTAAAATAACTTCACCAGATTGGCCTCATCTTAAGGGGTTAACACTGGCTGATCCGCAGTATCTTACACCACGCTCAGTAAACATCATTCTTGGAGTTGACGCATCACGAACGTCACTCACTACCACAGGTATAAGGGCGGCACACAAGCCCACGTAAGTAAAGCACACTATCGACATTTCATTACACCTATACGAGCGAATTTCCCGCTCACTCAAGCAGTGACGCAACCTGGACATCCTCCCACCACTCCAGCAACTACGGCGCTCACTCTACACCGACGGCCAAGGCGGTGCCAAGTCGCTTCCCATTCCAGTGCGAGTCTGCCACTACAGCGATTCATCGTACAAGGAGAAGGGGTGAATTACGCTTCAATCTACCAAAAATACAATTACAGGCTCATCGTCACTAACATCAATTGAAGAAATATCCATCTATTTATTCTCTCACACATTCATTCCGACATCTATAGATCCTTGATTAATTGTTATATGTATGATACTTAATAAAGGCAGATGATTAACGCTAAAGGCAGTATTGAATAATTGCATTGTCTCTTCCACTTGCCAGCAACACCTCCACCCACCATCATACGGAGGTTTTAAGTCTGATCCCAGACAATGGCCGTGTGAGGCCATAGTTCTTGTAGCATGATTTTTGCTTTTGTCCCCATCGGTGAGACAAAACCTAGTTGATCAAAGATTTTTGCGATATTTGATAATATCGCACGTTTGGCTTCCTGATTAGTGTCCGTAGACTCTGTTGTTGCAAATATGAAATTATCCTCTTGGGAATTCCATTGCAATCCGAGAATTTCAATAATGCAATCGTCAAACGTCATTGTTAATTCCTGTTTTAGTCTACGAGTTGAATGCCATTTTCTTAGTGTGAAACCGCCTGCCATGCAGAGATTCTGTAATTGTAGTACGGTTTCAGCTATTTCTTGTGGCGTGTCCGCACCTTCGATTATATCATCGATGTATCTTCCGTGCGTGATGGAAGGTAGTGCAGAGGGTATTTCTCTCCTTCGTCTTCTACTAGTGGTAGCAGTGTTCTTACTGCTAAGAATGGAGCGGCTCTCTTACCATATGTACCTGTTGGTAAGTAGTATGAAACTTCCTTGTTATGTTTGTCTATCCATAAGAGTCGTTGTAGGTCCTAATCATCCTGTTCGATTTTAAGGGTTTGTTTTATGGCTCGAACATGATAATTTGAACGGAAATAATAAGTGGAAGCGCTAAAAAATATTATGTATCTTAGTAAAATCAATGTTTATTATTTGGTAAATATTATAATAATATTACACTGTTGTTGAGAGAGAAGATTATTCTATTGTAGTAATGAGGGTGTTTCCTTGCGTTCTTTATTATTATAGATGCTGTAGAAATCACTATGTATCGCGAGAGTTGAGTTTATTCTGATGTTGAAAATATCAGCCGGTGTAGTCAATCATGCTCATGAGGTAGCATGAGAAGATGGTGTTTGAAACCAAGTATGCTTGATGAATAGAACGATCATACTTGATAGAGTGTAAAATCTTGATGGAAATTGGTGTGTAATCAATTATGTCTTTAGTTATAATGGGAGCAGTAGAAAGGACTAGTCACATACAAGACTCATAAATGACAAGCCTTCGAGCTTTGAAGGACTTGATGAAAACGTTTTTATAATCGATTATTTGATAAATTATTGTCTAGCCTTGACAACGTAATTGACGTATTATGTCACCTGTGTCGACTGTTTGAGGAGCTGTACGGTGTTCGAAGTGTTAGTTCGAGAGAGCGTACTCTTTG
>NW_011948415.1:7337498-7383508 GCF_000503995.2 Ceratosolen solmsi marchali
TTTCCCTATCGATTCTTTAAAGGCAGTTTTCAGAAGAGTGATTTAGCGCGTGTATGAATAGCTTATTTTATAAGGAGATGTAAGTAGATGTATCTTGTAAACTGCCGACAAGGTGTGTTGATTTACTGCGTGGAAGGTGTATCGTGTAACGTGTCGTAATCACAGTATATAATAAAACACTGAGTGGCAATAACAATTACAAATATACATGCAGTGGGATGCAACGCCGACAACAGTGCCGCTGCTTATCGCTATGCCAAAAACTTCTTTGTGGCGTTAGAATACGAAACTTTTAGAATTTTCGTAGGCGTTCCTTTGTGTGATCTTATAGTATATTGGATTTCATCTCGTAAAACTTGCTCGAACTTGTCGAGTTGTGTTTATAAACAATCGCCCAAGCGCGCGTGCCGGTCCGAGCGTACGTGCCGTTCCAATGCGCGCGTGCTCTGTTTTGTCTATTGTAAATTTGTGGAAACTGCGTCAATTCCGAATACATCCTTATGGATTTTTATCTACCGGTATATCTTTGTGATATCTGTTGAAAAGAGATGTCGATGTTTGCGTATCCAGAGCAGCACGTCTGAAATTTCAGGGTTCAAATTGGCTCCTGCGTGCATCAGGTTATTGATGGAATATCCTGATGTCGATGGGCTGGAGCCGTTGTATACTACTCGTAATTTGATGGTAGTGCTATCTGGTTTTAATACGCCATGATAAGCCAGATAATACTGACATTTATTGTGCGACACTGGAAAACCTCTTGTCATGTGTTTGAGTTCGTCATATTCCTTCATGAATTTTTGATAGTGTTCGCGATAATTTCCATCTCTTGTAAATCGCTTGAGCAAGCTTTGTAGACATTGATGTGCGGTAATGAGAGAGTTGCCGAGGAGTTCGATTGACTTCTTGAACGGAAGGTGGACGGTGTAAATCCCTGCTGAATCTCGAGAGTGAGTTCTTTTGTAATGATCGTCACACCATTACTCATCAGAGGTGTATTGGTGATTGAGACTCCTCGGGACTTCTTCTTTTACCTAAAATTTTGTCAGTAGTTCTTGTAATACATCCTCTACTTATTGAGTTGAAGCACGGAATACTACTGCGCTTATACTGTTTGTTTCATTGCCAGGCCCAAGTACGAGCCCTCCAAAAATAGATAATTGAGCTATCGGCATGTATGGAATCGACTTAATTATCTTGGGCTTGATTATCTGTCTGTATGCATCTGCTCCAAGAAAAATATTTACAGATCTTGGTGTAAGATATTCTGGATCTGCGAATTTCAGATTGAGCGAAGTGAGCTAGAACCATAACTGATGAATTAGAATGATTTGATTGAAGGATGAATGATACAGAACCTTTATTCTGTGTTGAGATGGATCCTCCAATTCCATGAATGGCGATGACAGCACGTTAACGTGGTATTTTGAACTTCTTCAAAGCCGTTTTAAATGACAAGACGTGCTTGTATTGTCGTCGATGGTGAGCTTATTTTAGCCATGAAGTGGAAAACAGGGTTGTCAGCGTGAATGGTTTGATGGAATGACAATGGCACCTTTTCGTCAGGTAGTGGTAGGCGATGAGTTATGTTTTTTGAGAGTTACCTTTGACTTACCATCATTATGTAGTAAGGTTCTATGTCGACTGAAAATTTCGAAATAGGAATGTCTGGAAGACAGATCACTTTCAATTCAACTTCTATCTCGGCCGATGTGTCGTCGGAATTTGCTATTGGTTCTTTAGCTTTATTCAAGTTGCGGATCAGCTTACCTATTGTACTGTACGCACTTGAAAGCACTTTGAACTCTTCTCCTTGAACATTATTTGTAAGATACTCGTGGATGTCCACTGCTGTCGGCCATGTTAACTCTAGATAGTTGTGCTCTTTGTGGAAGACCTTATGTAAATCGGCTTCTAATCCCTTTATGCTTATGGCTTCTTCTATAGATGTGTCTAAATATGATTGAGAGATAGTCTGTGCTAAATTCTTCATTGATCTTAGGCGATAAAATTGACTTTTCACTTTAACGTTGAACTCTATTCCTTGTCATGTGTGATGGATACGTCAGCACTGGTTTCCTTTGTTTGTTTTTTCTTGTGTTGTGACATTTTCCTTGAATTATGCAACGTTAGAGAATAATAATTTTTATTGAGCACTTACAGTGTTTTGGAGACTCAAGAGTAGAATATGAATATGAATATGAATAGAGAACAATATGAATAGAGTGGTATTAAGATGTGTTCCTGTTACATCAAGTCCTTCTCTTGTTTGAATAATAAAGCAATACACTAACTTCCGCTTATTCAGCTCGAAGGATCAGAAATGTACAAAATGTATCCGACGATCCGGCTTGTTTTACCAAGACCGTTTATGTAGACAACTCTGATACCACGAGATGTTATCTGGCAGAGACGTGCGGGCAAGTAGAAGGGATAGTGTAATTATTTCAATATCAATACATCTGTTCGTTATGCTGTTTATTCTGTTAATTTCCAGATATAGGAATGATTCTTATTACTGTTTTTGATCGATCTGTCTTATTAATTGATGAACTCGTGGTTTGGGTAGATCCCACTTTGCTGTAACAACCGTACTTTAACCAGAGGTAAAGGATGTAATATTTGTTTCTCTTGGCGTAGTACACTGAGGCTATTACCTGGGAAGTGAGTCGTTATAAATTCTTACCCCTTCTTCGAGTAGAGCTGCGTGTTGTTTCTGCTATGAGCGCTGAATGGCGCGAAGATCGGTTTCGTGAACGGAGGACTCGACCTAGGAGAGAGGTTATGTCAGCAATGTCAGCGCGAATGGCGCGAAGGTTTATCGACACGTGCTAGGTGCGTATGGGACACGTGCTTCTCTTTAAATGTACAGACAGTAGAATTAATTAAAATAATTTTGTGTGTACCTGTGAGGTGGCCTCAATCCTTTACGTATGCTAGATGACTTGGCTTCTTAAAAATCTTGTAAAAACTAACAAGTAGATGATACTACAAACGAATACTAATCTTCGGACTCCGATAAGGGAATTTTTCCACTTCCTTTTCTTTGAAGACTTGAATGAAAGTTTGTCTTCGGACTTCCTTGAGGAACTTGCCACTTCAAATTTGAATAAGGACTTTACTGAGAATGTTTGAATCTTGTAATTATCTCTGTTAAATACATTCACTGACCATGGTGTTCACTTGGGATCCCTTCCCTTTTTGTGGCCAATCAGAGAGCTTGCGACTTATAGAGCGGGGGCAGCGCCTCTCACGGCTTCGTTTTCAATTACGAAGCTTAATCTTCCCTTGATATTCACGACAAGAAGAGCTATCGATCTCGTTGCCCTCGACGCCTCTGGCGATCGCATGACAATTTGACAACAAGAAGGGGGCGGGCAGTACATACCGTTAGATTTTAGATTTTCGGGCATAGCAATTCCTTGCAGCTGCATAATGAGTTGGGTTTTCCCGAGTTTTACGACTTGTTTTGCTTGATGCTTAATGACACTACTATTAGATGTTTTATGGACAGGATTTTTTAGAAGTCTAACGGCAATTTAACGATGTTGTTTTGCCAGATGTCTTATGGCATAAGAAAAGGTTCTCGTAATCACGAAAAGTTCACCTTGCCGATCCTAACCTCAAATCTTACTCGTGCCCCATGCGCACGAAGCAGCAGCAGATTCACCACGCGGCTCCACTCGAAGAAGTGGTAACAGCTTTTCCCAGAGAATCTACCACCAGTGCACTACGTCAAGAGGCTCCGAAAATTTATAACTCTATCTTTGGTGAAGGTGTATGCTAACGCTACAAGTGTCGACTGCCGCAGAATCTAAGAGTTTATAGATTGAATTCAGCAGCAAGAATAATTCCTGTAATTGGAAATTAACGGAATTAACAGCATAACAAAGAGATGCGTTAAATATTGAAGTAATACGCTATCCCTTTCACTTGCCCGCACAAATCTACCACATCACATCTCGTAGTCTTTTATTTAATTCTATACATAGTCAGAAGATTCGTTGGTGCGGTGTGACGCGGTTACAGTGGTGCGTTCTTATGATAGCACCAGCAGTGTTGCGACAGTATATAATCAGAGTGTGTGGCGGCACGTCCTTCCTGTTGTTTGACTACCGAAGACATGCACTAACTTCTACAAATCTCACTCGAAGGATCAAATGTTTGGAATTCCAGTTGTTCGGTGCACGAAGGATCAAGATGGTTGGATTAGACCATGTCCACCGTTTTACTGGTAAAAAAGTGTGGTTAATGCTTTAATTCAGTATTCAACAAATTTGTTTCTCGTGCTGTTTATTGAGTATTATTTTCTAACTACACAATTATGATTTTATGTTTATGAGAATCGTTGAAATCTTGCCGTTACTTAGTGGTTTCCACGCGGTGGTAGCATGCACTAGGCGTCGAGGTAGGAGGTCGTAAATCTCTTAATGCAGCGCACTTCGTCATGCGTTACTACACTGAGAAGTCAGAGGTCGTAAATCTCTGTATCCCTTTAGTGTTGTGCCACGTGGTGGTATTTTGGTTGCGAGTGTCCTCTTGGTGTGTGGAAGTATGAAGAAATGGTTCAATACCTTAATGTGTGTTGGTAGTTTATGGTTGGTAAGTTTTATGGTACTTATCTAGATACAGCGTGTAGTGACGCCTTCATACAGAGTGTAGTGACGTATTGATACAGAATCCAGTGACAGAAGTAGTGTCGTCTTGATGCAGAATGCAGTGACAGACTGCAGTAATAGACGTAGTGACAGAACGAGTGACGTCTTGATCCAGAATGCAGCGTGTTCCCTCAGAGGTGGCTCAAGTAAGACTTCTGCGGCGTCCCCGATAAGAGAGAGAGCCTCAACTTGTCGCGTGCTTGCTTTATATCCACGCGACAATTTAGTTAGCTGGCAACAATGGATAGATGTTGCTATGCAGAGACTAGATTAACTTGCGAACGTTCGAGAATATAGCTTTAGAAGATTCGAGAACTCCGGGAAAGCAAGCTTTCGAAGGCTGGAGAATTCCACCGTCGTTGCTATGCGGAGACTAGATAAATATTATAGGACGTTCGAACGCAAAGGCTTTAGAATGATCGAGAATTTTAGGAATCAAATGTTTACGACTTAAAGAGCTAAAATTTCGAGAATCAAATATTATATATTTTTTTTATATTGTAAATATTTTACAGAATATATGTAAATCTGTCAAAATTGTCTGAAGCATAGTGTAAGGCATTTACTTTAAACTAACAAGATGTGCGATACAATTTTACGATGTAAGTGATACTGTAGTAAAACTTACATCTTTATATTTACAAAAAAGGATTTTGTACCTACTTTTCTTATAAATGATGAGATTATTTCATTTTCAAATCAACAGCTTGTAATGTAAAAAAAATAAATACATTTCAGTAATGATGGAAATTAATATTAAAAACGTTTTCGATATATGTATACGATTATTCAAATTATTGAGTCAATTAAAATTGTTAAATAAATAAATTTTTTATTCATTCATCACATAAATTTTAGCATAATTTATAATGTATTATTAATCCTAGCAATTTTTATTTTCAATTTTAATAATATCATTATATATTTTTTCACTGTGTAATTAAAAATATGAACTTTATAAAGGTCTTATTTCTTTTTCAATTCCAGTTTATTAAAAAAAAAATATATAATAGTTTTATTAATAGTTATGTTTAAAAACAGATTATATATTTTATTATTCAGTTTTTTTAATCAACCGATTAAAAAGTGTCACTCAACTTCAGATTATTCGATTAAATATTTAAAAAATTTATAAGAAATAAAACATTAATTGTAAAACATTAGTATGGCGAAGTTTCAAATTTCACATCAATACATACATTCTTCAATATTTTCATAGATAAACAAATTTTAAGTTTTTTATAGGTAAATAATTTTAATTTTTGGTTATAAATTTATACCAAAAGATTTATTAAACTGTCATTTTGCTTTAGAGAAATAATTTTAAAAAATTTGTAGATATTAAAAATATATTACAGATTATTAAAATACCGGACATAAATTATTTTTTTTTTCTAAATAAAAGTATCGTTTTGTTTTAAAAGTATTATTATAATATAATAGTTAATACAATGTTGTTTTAGATAAAATTAATTGTTTTCATATTAAATGTTTAAACAATACTTAAAAAGTTCCATCACTAACACAATATTAATACAAGTTTTTGGAATAATGTTTAATTCAGGGTTCATTGTCTGATAGATTGAACATTTTTTTGTTAATCTCTTTGGTAAATATTTCTTTATAGCATACAATTTACTTTATGCACATATCACCTTTACTATATGTTACTTTATTTTAATAAACTGAAAAATCTTTTAAAAATATACAATTGTATTTGTTTGTGTTTTTAGATATAATTACATTATCAATAAAATAATTATATTCATCTTATATAACAAAATACATTATCTAGATTTTTATGATATTTTTAATAATGTATTTAGCCATTATTACATTTTGTGTTAAAACTGCAAAATAACTTCATTCATAATTTTTATTAGAAAATAATAGTTTTATTTTATTATTTTATAGTATAATTAAAAGAGAATTGTATGAAAATCTTTACATTTTACATGATAGCCTATTTACTTATAATGTTATTAATAATAAGTTTATGTCGAAGCTTTTATTTCACGATTAATTTTGTGTTTGCTGTCAATACTAGAAATTACAATTTATAATGTCATAAACATTTTGTTTTTATTATTTCAGTCTTCAATAGCAAATTTTCGTAGATGTTGTTATGTGTTTGGTATTTATTTGCACATTGTGCAGCTTCTTTGTTTATGCCAATTGGTTCAATTTATTATAGGTGGCTTTTGGAAAACATTATTCATCTCTCTTTCGAAAGGTTGTTTTCATTTCAGTTATATAATTACATTTTGATTTTCTACTCTTTTCATATAAAAATATGAAGTTATTATTCTCAGTATAGTATCAATTAATTTTGTGAATGTTTTTTTATAAAATTTTTTAGGTATTTAATTACAATTGCAATATACAAATATATAATTTTAAATTTTATTTGGATAGTCTTTTAAAAGATGAGAAATATTTTCATAAAAAATTCAAATATATATATATATATATATACATATATATTTTCGATTTTTATTTATTTAAAGTTATCGTGCACATCAATATATAGAAACAAAATATAGAATAAAAATATTCTGTGCAATCGATAAAACTATGTTGTGAAAATCGACGAATATAAGCGAGTATAAATTTTAGAGTAAAACATGTTGCATAAAAAGTAAAATTCAAAAACATATTACGGTATTGTAAATCCTATATAAAATGGAACAATTATCTAAATAATAGAGAAATTTATTACTAGAATGCTTATGGCACATGTAATTTTTCGATAAATTAAGCATTGCTTATGGTTTATAACTAGCGAATAATCATTGTCTGCCGATAGGACAATGAAAGTAATATGGGTCATGTATAAAGATTATATCTCATCGAATAAATGTCTTAAAGACATCGCATAAATGTCTGACAGAAGTTAAGTCGCGATGAACTTTTTACTATACTAATATTATACTAATATGAGAGAAACATCTATGCTTAGCAACTAGTATTTATAATGATGAAATTTTAAATTAGAAGTAGGCAGGAATTTAAAAAATGGGATGCATTTTTAATTATTAAAAATTATCTTAAATTATGCCAAAACTAATAGTATACTATAGCATTAATGGAAGTAAGTCTTACATCTTTAAGATTTATATATTTAAATTTATTCTAAAATCTCATTAATTTTACGAAAAAATTTATTTTTAAATGTATAATAAGTGAATGATAAACTATACATCATAATTAATATTATATAACAAATGTATGTTAAGAATTTTCAATTTGTATCAATTTTTCACTTATTCAATCATGAATATTCATAATTATATTTTATATTTTATATAATTTTAGTATATTTTTTAAATTTCTATTTTACATTTATTTATAGGTATATTCGTATGCACATATATCATTATATTACATTGGATTAAACACGCATTCATATTATTAACGTATAATTAATTATTGTTTGTTAAAATATAAATTTATACTATATTAAAGCATGCTGTCCAAAATAGATTATGGAATATGTAATATTATTTAATTATAGAACTTTCGCTACATATTGATAAATCGATATACTCATCATCTATGCGTTATCGTATTTAAATGATAGTGAGACGATTATCAAATTACTCTAAGTTATATTATTCTTAACTTTTATTCGGCAATTAGATTCGGATTAAAGATTTTTTTGACTATTTAAATAATATTCTTATTTATAATTGATTGTTAGAAATTTTAAATATATTAAATTTTGCAATTTAATTTTATAACTTGAGTTTTTTTTCAAACTAACTGCACACAACGTACTATAACATAAACAGTGATACATTAGCTGCAAATTTTTAGTTTCAAATCCTCATTGAAAAGACAATGTATTATATTTAGCATTGAGTATTGCACATTTAATCGAATGTATAAAACTGTAAATATAGTTATATTAATTTTTTTTTGTGTTGTTGCCAGAAATTAATTACTAAGTAATATATAAACATTGTTTTACCTTGGCGACACAAATGTATAAAAATCATAAATAAAAATTAAATTTTTATAAATATTTGGTATTGTTATAAACTTTTTGTCTTAGCATTATTTATTCTTTTATTTTGTCTGTAAATTATATATCTTCAAAGTTTAGATGGGATACATTTTCAAACATTGATATCTTGTAAGATACAATATATATATATAAAGATAACAAAGATGATTTATATTTATTAGACTAATCGATAGCTTAAGATAGTTATTGAATGGACAAAATCTTTTTAATTTAAGCTTTGCAAATAATGTAATTTACAAACAAATCAATTAATATACAAAGTTATATTATGCGAAAAAATTAATTTTACTTTGCTTTGCTTAGCGATTTTAAAAGAAACTGATAATATTGGTAATCAAAGGAATCGTAAGGAATAATAAGGGATGGGCATATTAACATTTCTCAGAATACAATTTTAATGTTTTTTTTTACGTAAAAATTAGCCTTAGATTTAAAAGTTTCTTGCAAAACATTGTCATCAAATGTTATTTATTTGTTTTTTAGCATTTTAGAATTTTACGTACATCTGATAGACCAAAGAAATATTATGCTAGAAAAGTTTTAAGATAAAGTAATTTTATAATAGATATATTATATTAAAATTTACTTTTGAAACAAATTTTACAGTTAGAAGTAAGTCTCTTATTTTTTTATGTTGATCGTATTTTCAGTTATATTTATTATCATTCTTTTAATACAAAGAATGTATTTGCTATTCAACCATTGATACATTATATATTATTTAGTTAAATATATGAAATCATTTTAATTTAAAACAATATGAATTTTTTATTTTTAAAAGAATTGACCATTATATTTTGCTCGATCAATAAATTTCGCACGTGATTCAATACGTGCAGCACAAATATTAAAAAGGGAAACAAACCATTTAGTATATCTTCTGGTATATTATCAGGTACATTGTAAATTTATTTAAGTAGAAAATAGATAATAGGTAAGTTTTCTCATAGCGAAGTTAATATCAAGTTTATTATATGGACTATTGTAAAGTCAAATGTATGATTATAATTATAAAAGATAAAAGTATTATCTTTTTAAAAGTAATTATTGAAAATGTTGTTGATATATTTTTACGGAATAATTTTTAGTATATAAGAAATTTTTTTATTCATTAGATTAAAAAAAAATAAAGTACCAAAATAGTATTTTCATTTTTATGCTTAATTTGAATGGATACATAGGCACTTAATAGCTAATAAATTCTAATTAAATATAACAAGTAATGAGATATTCTAACTACAGAAGTAAATGAAACGCGTTGTTTATATGCATTATAAAAACTGAATTTGAATGTAAGTAAAATTAAAGGTTTAGCTTTCAATTCCGAAAGTTTCGCTAGAGTTTCGAACGATAAAATTATAATCTGATGCATTGATTCGATCTTTATCAACATTAAGGCCAAACAATTTTCAGCCATTTCTATTCAATATTTCGATAGTAGTCTTTGCTTTATGCCATCGATTGTCAGTTTTGACTAAATTAAGAACACGCATCAAAGTTATCTTAATTTGCATTACTTATGTGCTATCTAAATTTATGTTAAGGATCTATAAGTGCAAAGTGTCTTGAAGCTCGACAAGACTGAATTGATTAGAGAAGAGCAGTAGAACTGACGCTTCGAAAGAAGAAGAGAAAGAAGCGCAATTCATTTTGTAAGGGCTGAATAAGAACGAAGAGAAGTAACGAAAACATGAAAAAAATTTAATCCTCAAATGACTCTTGGCACTACGGTTATGACCAGAAATTTTATGACTTACGTCCCGCGTATCGACGTCTCCGTGGGACTGTCGCGTAATGAGGCCCTGCCATAAAACGTCTGGCAAGCATCAGCAAGAGTGGGCCATTGGAAAATTTTATTAGGATAATATTCGTAGAATCGACTGTCCAAAAAATACGAGCAACGGTAAATGTGTAATTGTATTTTTTGGATTTTTTAATGGAATTGTGGTCAGATAGAACGGATTGCAAAGCCAGATTGTAAAGTTGCATTGTGTTGTAATGAACGTGCCACTTTACATTAGTCATTACAGTAATGAATTTTAATAAAATAAACTTTTTGTTATACAATACCTGTAATTGATTTTAAAAAAAATAAGACGGTTCGTTCATTGATAATGTGAAATTATATTTAACCGAATAAGAAATCCGTATTAATTAGACAAAAAAAGTTTTTATTCATTTTATTCAATTCATGAATAGCTTTTTTACTGTCCTGTACGTATTTTTGTTAATAGTATATTTAAATATATAGATAATATTTCTGTTTAATAAAATCTTTAATAAATATATCATTATTTTTTACCTCTATTGGTACCATAATTTAAAAAGTATAATTAGGAAATCATAATTTTTGTTTTATTTAAAATTAATTATCTAGGAAGACAAATGATTCATATAAATAAATGTACAATTAACTGAAGAAAATAAGTAAAAGATAATGTCTTATTATGAATTCACCAATTAAATGATTAAATGGAAAAAATAAATTTTGAAATAAATCATTTATTTTATATATACTTGTGTTTTTAAAGTGATTAAGAAATTAGATAAAATTGTAATTATTCAAATAATTCATTTGAATTTAAATGGCATACGTGTGATTATTTTTAACAGTAAAGTCGATTGCAAAAATCAATAGAAATAATCTCAATTTAGATTTTTATTACATTTTTATTTGTATATAAAATTTTTGTTTCTGTCGGCAAAGAGCAATATTTTGTTACGGATAAGAAAAATAGCGGATATATAGATATTAATTTGCTAAGATAAAAAAAAATTAATATTTGCCCTATATATCTTATGAAATTTAATTATACTAAGAAACCTTTTAAATTTGTAATTTGTGCAACATCGAAGGAATATAGTTATTACGAATTTTTATATTCTGATCTGTTTCTCTCTCTCTCTCTCTCTCTCTCTCTCTCTCTCTGTCCCTTTATCAATGATTTACTATTATTTCTTCTTATATCTTATACTTTTCGATATTATAAGCAATATTTTCGAAAAATTGGGAATAAAAACTCAAGATCCTACACAAGACCTACATTACTGTTAACAAAATTTAGATTGTAAAATTTTTAAATTAACAACAGAACATTTATATTTGATTATAAATATAAATAAATGTCTGGTATAGAAATAAGCTTGAAGACTGTCTTTGAAGTGTCACATTCGACGAGGGATAATAAATGTTATATTGCTAAAATTGCCATTGCTGACTTGAATATGTAAATATTAAATAGACAATTGTCGATATATAATATCTTATGACTGATAAAGGATATACAATATCGAATTGTTCTAGACATATTTTGTACGAAGAAGTATTGCAAAGTTGACTGTTTAGGATATTGGAGTTTTTATATCACAAGCTTATAAGTTTGAAATATCGTAACTACGGTGAATCTAGTTTTATCTATATGTATTCGATAGAAGAACTTTGAATATTCTATACTATTACTTATAGCTTTCGTATTGTATCAATTCAAGCAACAGACTTGACCCGAGTCACATGCATGAGAAAATAAATCAATTGTTAAATTTAGGAGAAAAGTCTTGTTCATTAGCTTCGTTATGAAGAAGTGGACGAGCAAGATTAAGACGAACCAGCCGAGAGGGCAAGAGCGAGTTTCTTATTTAATTGTTTTACGTATGATTATACATATGACTACGAGTATCTTTTATCCTTTTGGAGCATATGACTTCGACTTGGTGGCGTCTATTTCTTTCGTTGCTGCTTATAATTCATGTCGTCCGTACCGTCAATGCTTGTCAGTGATCTAAATCCAAAACGTCTCGGTTCTCTTAGTCAATACTGCGACAAATTGCTCATTAGTGCAAAATCTCTCTCTTCACATGCAAATGGAATTTGGTCAGTCTTCGTTCGTTGTATATTTGTACAAGCGTTGTATCGAATATCCTTCTGGATTGTGGATATTTAGTTACATGGATTAGCACTTATTAGTCGTTATTCGATCTCGGATACTTCGACAATTGGGAATTGTTGATTCATTATTTCGCTTCACTTGTATCGAACGTAATTCAAGGTGCTCTTTTCGTTCGTTCGCTTCGTTTGTTCATCAAATATTCGTCGAGACAAAGAGTTGCCTTTTGTATAAATTGTGCACATAAATGAATTTTGCTTTTTATAGTTTTATACATTTACTTTAAATCATTTCGTTAATTGCATGGAAATAATGAAATTATTGATTTTAGTCTTAAATTTAATAATCGTCAAATGCCTTTAATTAAAAGAAAAGTTCATATATATTAGTAAGTAGTAATAAATTATTTCAAACTTCATTGTGAATGACAAGCATTGATACAGATAATAGAGAATTTTTTTGAATATTAACACTAATTTTCATAAATATGTATAAGCAGTATGCATAATATCTTAATTATATAATGACCTTCAATTTTTATTAGGGCCTCTATTAAGGCTTATAGATATATTTTTTTTATATCGTAGTTAATATTTTCGAATTCATGAATTTATTTCGTGAGGAATTAAAATTATACTGTATTATTGCGAGGTAAAGACGAGCATGCAATGTACTTTTTTAGTACTTAGATGTGATTTTATTGCTCGCTTTCAACTTCCCTAAGCATTTTAAATAAATAGACTATCTAGTAGAACATTGATTTTATAATGAGTGAATTCATTATTAATATTATTTTATAATCTTAGGGATTTAGAATAAAAGTGTGATAAAAAAAAATGTGTATGCCTGTTTAAAAATTTAAACGAAAGAGAAAAGAAATATATTTTATAAAGATTGAAAATTCTCATTAAATTTGGCTGTACTCTGACATTAATAGTAAAATAAAAATTTCATGTAAGTAGTTTATTCATGAATTCTCATAGTTAATCTTATAAATATTGGTTAAATAAATTTGTAAATATATTACATGCATATTAATTAATAATTTATGATGAATTCATGTTACATATAATATTTCAGAGATATTATTTGATGTACTATTACTATTAAAACTTAATGTATATTAATTATGATCGATCGTTTTCCATTTTCTGATGGTCTATGTAAATCTACTTGTATACTTAACAACCAATAGCCTTTTTTCTCACTTTTTTCTCACTTGAAAGAAATACTTGCAATGCAATGCGTGAGGTCATTTAGTGGTTTCGTTGCTGTACCACTGTTATTTTCGTTGTGTATTTTGTCCAGTTTTATTTTATATTTACACAATATTTCACAGCCCAATTCACAGTTCAATGTTTGCTTCTGATTTATCAAGTGGCATCGGTATTCTTCGAGTAGCAGTATAGAAGGGTTGTTGGTTACAAACGAAAGCTATTATGCGGAAATTTCCTTGAAAGAATGTCTGAAACGCAGATACGGTACAAGTTATTTTTACAATTTTCATAGTTATCAACAAACTGTGATTTATAAGCGATAGATGCAAATATAAACGCGAGTATATACACATATGCATCGTTGTGATTTATAAGGAAGGAGAACTGCATGCATTGCGAATTTTTATCGACACTGAAGAGATATAGTGACAATTGCGTGATCGGTGTTCTTGATAGAAAAAAATGTACTCAGCACTCTTTGCTACATGTCATGGGCTAAAATATCTTATAACCTTTAGGAAAACTATGTTCCTTTTCTCGATGAATATCAACGAGTTCATTCGATGACTTCTGTTCTGTGTAAGAATTTAATTAAAAGCTTTTCTAACGTAGACTTTCATGAAATTATAAAAAAATTCACTTTTTTTCATCATTTGATATTATATCTTTACTAAGTTTCATATTTTAAAGTATTTAGTCACAATCTTCTGTTTAACTTCTGTTTAATTTCTGTTAATTTAATATAAACATTAATTTGTAATATCATAAATATGTCAATGTTGCTCACTATACATCATATAAAACGTAATATGTATGCTTTATTACAATTTGATTACAATTGGCGCTTTTGTTACTACTGATTTTTATTTATACCTTACTTTATTCTATTTATTCTATTTATTTCGTATTAATGATAATCTCTGCACTTTACTTGTCCCTCTATTATGCTTTTTTTTTATTTCTATTTCGTTTATTCGTTTACTTTATCGTTTTTTCTCATTTTAACAAGATCACTTATTACTTATATCAATTATTATTTTCTTACCTTAACTTTTCTTGTTCCGTTGATATTTTCTTCCTCTTATCTTTCCTTTATTTGTTTCTTTTAAGGTTTTGTTATCGTTGGTTCTTTATTTATTTCTGTCATAGTTAGTGTTGTCTTTCCTACAGTAATGATTACTGTTGTTGGTTGAAATAATCATATCTCCTAGCTTAAGGCGAATTAACATCAAGAATATTGTCTGTGTGACGTATATCCGTGCTACTTTTATTTCTTTAATTAATTCGGAGCTTAATAAACAATATATATATATACATATTTATACGCACGAACGTATTTATTTATATATTTGTAAATATTTCTATAATAAACACTTGTTGAATATTATAAAATTATTAATTCATAAAATTCATTGCAATATTTTTTATTTTTTAAATAACAAAACTAAAATTAACGACTCTGTTAATCTTAAGATTTATGCATTAATTAAGGAATTATATATAAAAATAAATGAAAATGTAATAAGAAATATAAGTAAACTAAATTGAGAAAATAAATTTAACTTATTTTCAATCTAATAGAAATTTTTAGTATAAATTCATATATAAGGTAAGGTAAGTAAATAAAGTATACATTCACATCCAATTTTAGATTCACATAGAATATTTTTAGATTTATAAAGTTTTAATATATAAAAGTTAATCTTTAATGACGTCATATCAAAATAAGATTAAATATTTATAAATAAAAACATATATTATAAGTTATTTTATTTGCATATTATTAAATTATAATGAGTTTACTCTAGTATTGATTATAATTATATTAGTAATGATATTCTATAAGTAAAAATCTGTAACTACAAGGGACTATAGTAATTAAATTTAATATTAAAAAAGAAAACAATTCTGAGAATATTTAATACGAGGTATAATGTAAGTCAGTATAATTTTAAGATGGATAAAAATATCTTTTACTTAACGCTTTGAGAAATTACAATTTTAATTTTTAAATGTATAAATATCTTAGTATTACTGTATAGAATATCTTAGTAATAATGTATATAATTTGTTTTATAAAGCAATAATCCTTATTAGTTTTTTTTATAAATTATATATTAATATAATGAAAATGTAATAACGTATTTGTCACATATGAATAGTTTCTAAGCTATGTGACAATTCTTTATTGATTTTGAATTTTATACACATACAAGTGTTGAGAAGTTAAAATAAAGGAATTGAAATTAAATTGACTAAACTATAATTATATTTAGTTTATCCTAAAAATTTGGTTAAATATTTGAATTTTATTATAAATGTATAGCATAGATATATATATATATATATCTATATATATATAGTTTGTAGCCGAGGTCGTTCTTTATATTAATATTGATGTAATTCTCCCATTCTTTTCAAGCATTTTTGTCATAAATATTTTTAAGAATAATTCAATAAATTAAATATATTTTTGTCTAAAATCCTTTGATGAATAGTGAATTAAATTTGTTTGTTTTATGTGATTTTTTTGTAGTGTGATTTTTTTTGTAGAAATTACGACGGAATTGGATATATTAATATGTTCGGAAGCATTTTTATTTCTATTATAAAAAATGTTGTATGACAGTTAAAAAAGATATACTATTCAGGCTCTCCAAAAAATAAAAATTATATATATTTTGGTTCGTATGAGTCGAGTGATGCCAACGTGAAAATGTTGAAGTATTTGATATTTTATTTCAAAAAGAATATTAAAATATTATTCGTGTAACCGTAAAGAAATAATGCTATATTTTGAATATATAAAAGGTATATATGATAAATGCAAAAAATGTAATCAAGAATGATACACAACTTTTTTAAGAGATCATGTATGAACTCCATCTGAGAATATAAATGCAAACTGATGTTGAATTATATTTATCATTTGTCATTATCTTCCCAAAGTGTGGCTCTTTAAATCGCATTTTAATTGAATGAGATATTCATTTAAATTATATTTACAAATATACCACTTAAAATAACCATTTAGCTAAAATAACTATTATGTAAAAAAATAATATTTGTCAACCGAGTTCAAACATTTTTTTCGTATACGATGCTTCAATAATTAAATAGTAAATATAGTTTTTAATTTACATCTATCATAAAATATCTCCGTTTCATTACAATGATATTATTCATAATCGTATTGCAAAAATAAATCTAATTGTATTCTAAATAAAGTCGTTCACATTAAGAATGTATTTGTTCAACATATAATGGGAGTTAAGTGCGAGGTGAATTTACAGGCGAATTTCAGAAGGTTGGTTTATGTGTCATGGTCAATGACTTTTAATATACAAATTATACTCAATAAATATTTCATTTCGAATAGCTTCGAATAACTAATGTTTGTTTATACATTTACAATAATCTTGCGTGTTTCTTGCTTAAAAAGAGTATTTAAAGAGAAGCTTTAAAAATCATAAAGCAACAAACGTATATAATATTGTACATTTATTATTTATTATTTTATATTATTTATATTTATATTTATTTTTCTTATAGACATTTTATTATATATTTATGTTTATTATTTTCTTTTACTTATTGTATAATAATTAATTTGAATTTATTTCATTTCATTTTATATTAATTTTATTCTTTATTTGGTTGATATTCGTTTGCTTAGTTCGTTAAAAATGTATATAGAGGTTTTGTAATATTAAAAATATTTTCTTAAGAAAAATAAAAAATTTGGATTTTTATTATTTAAATAAGAACATGTATACTTCCAATATCTGAAAACTAAAATTTAAACATGAAGCATTAAAAAAATAATTCAACATATTTAGTTTTTTAACCTATGTCTTTGGTAAAATTATGTAATTTTGTTATAACATCTATTTTCATAACAAATACGCATATGTAAAGAAAACACTTGAATTATTAATAGAATATTTCTTTAAATTTTTAAATTCAATATTTTGTTTTGTGGAAAAGTAACCATTTGTCATTTAGCGGTGAAATTATTTTATTTTAATTTACAAAATTTCTGTTCTAAATATTTGAAAATATAATCTTTTTTATTCAAAATTTAATTAAAAAAATGGGCTAAATAAAATTTGATAAACGAGTATTTTTATTTAAAAAATGAATAATTGTATAACATATTACATTAACAATAGAAGTTATTTAATTATTTAGAAATATAATGATAATTTAATATTTAATAATTACTATCAACTATTACCATTTGATTAAACGAAATCAATATTTATAAAAATGGCAATCTATATTAAAGTTTTAACATTTACTGCTTTTTTCATAAATGAGCCAATTTGTTCTGTATCATTGCAATGAAAGTGTTTAAATTTTTTCGGTGATTTTATCGAAAGATATATTGCATGCTCGCATGATTAACTACTTCGCTGCAGAGCTTGCGCCGAATTAATTCTACAGTTCGGAGTAAATAAATTGTTTTATATTAGAGTAATTTATCCTACTACTACTAAAACTATTCCATAAATTATCTTGAAAGGCTTAAACATATATACTCAAAGCAGTTGCATTATTTTTGAATCTCTTTTAAGATCGGTCGTTGTCTTGTCTTTATACAAACCCGTGTCAAAGATTTTTGAGTCAGTTTATTGTCGGCAGTGTAGTTAATTTAGTCGAAGATTCATTTTTGAAGTTGAATTTTCCAAAATATCTAATATTATTGTTTATTAATTTAATAAAAGGCTCCGAGTACCCTAAAATCGACTCTAAATTACTAGTCGTTAGCGTAGCCATTATAACGTTAAGAGTCAGAAACTAGCAAACTGGAGAAATCTTGCCTACCAGAGCTCGCTCGAAAGATTATTAAAATCCGCATAACGAGGAGGTTAAGAAGTTAGTAGATACTCGGCTGATTAACGTGAAGCTTCCGATAACGTTCATCAGCACATCGGATATCAGAGTTTCGCATTTCGTAGGGGAATCCGCGGGCTTCTGCTCACGTCGCGAGCGATTGCTATTGCCGGGAGGGGGGGGGGCAGAAGTTTCGGGCTAATTCGGAAGGGCCGGTGAGGCTTTCACGGACGTCGATCCGTGGATAAATGATTAATCGACGCATGCAGCTTGGACTCCTGGCACAAGGGTTGTCGCAATCAACTAACAGCTAATCGTTATGGCATCGGAAAGCGCTCTGAGCGCTTTGGCTGCCTCACTGAGAAATGCAGATTCGTTCTAACGGACTTTAACACCTGCGGGTGGCACCTACGCCGCCCCCACCATCTACGGCCTGCGTTGTACGTTGAGTGGCGATGCGCAGACATCGCACCTGTAATCGACGATCGGCGATCGGCAATCGCTTAATCGACTGCATGCGCACGCGCGATTCGCAAGCCTCATAAAGCCCCAGTAATGAAGTATGCAGCCGAGGAGTTGACGTTTATGAATGAGATAAGGGGCAAGGGTGCGCAAGACATAAGCGAGAAAGCGGCAAGGGCGACTGAGTCGGTCGAAAAAGGACTGGCGTTTCTCGCCGCTCTCCGTAAATTCGAATTCGTTCCTCTTGTTTTACGAAAAACATTTATCTTCGGTTAAACTTCTCGTGGCCAAATTTTTATTTATCGATGTCATAATTACACGCGCTTACACACGCTTACAATCCAAGCAAGCGTGTTTCATATCTACTGATGTTTGTTTTTCACGGTCCCCGTCATCAAACTCTTCCTCGACGCTTTTGCTTCCACGTTTGTGCCTAGCCGTCTTTCTCGTGCCGCGATATTTTATTACTTTAATGCACGTGAAAGCGGTTGCATAATATTTACACTTGCTTAATATTTATCAATTTTACAGAGTGCGAACTTCCAGAAGATGAAAATTATGTTAAAATCAATATGTTTTGGGACATGATAAAAGACCAACCAAAAAATATAGGTTATCGCGCGTATATAAGAGAGCGTTTTTATACTTACGCGCGTAGATGTGCGCGTCCACGTGAATGCGCGCGCGCGCATGCACTTACGTATATACGTGCATGTATATTGGCATAACGGCATAATGGATGCGAAGAAATGCGATATTGTATCGAGAGGAAGAATTTAGTGAATAAGTCGAAAAGAAAAAGAAAGTGGAAGTCAAATAGAAAAAAGTAGAGAGCCAGTCAACCATTTTCCCATTGAATCTTTTATGTACATAGGAAACGCGAGACATGCCATCCATTGACGTGAAATTGAGTTCTATTTAAAATTTATTGTGCCTTTTAAAGAAATCAATCGTCCTGGGATTCTAAATTTGCGGCAAGTCACGCTTCTTGTATCAGCGAGTCGTAATGTATGTATGAATAATTTATTTATTCGTTTAGAGAAAATGATAGATAGTTTAATGTTAGAATATAATTAATAGGGCAAGTAAGTAATTTGAATTCCTAGTTTATCGGATTACCTCAAGCGTTACCGTATATGTTACCATATTTTATTATTAAACTCATTTTAATAATATTTCAATGTCCTCTTGAATATATTACATTAAAATAATTTGAATATTTACATGGTATACTACAAGGTAAGTTCTTCCCTTAATTTTTTACGCGTAATTGAATATATTATCTGTAAAAAACTGTCTAGATTAATATGAGAACGAAGTGCAAGGCCTCGTGTATTCGAGATTAATTATCTCGATTATACGAGACTTTATAAAATGGTGCATTTTTCATAAAACAAGATCGAGTGAATTTCAAATTTATGCAAATCGAGGTATGTACTTAATTAACATCTTGTATTGTCGTATTTACTAACAGTGGAAGGAGTCGATCGGTAAAGATTATATTGCACAATGTCTCGTTTATGCAGTATATATATATATATATAGTGAGTGTGTGTGTATGTGGCATTGTTTGAAAGCTCTTTAATTTCAATAAAATTTCATCACAATTCTTTGACATTTCTTGAACAAAGATGTAGAATGTATAAAAGTTCTTTGTTGACTTGCGGAATTATAGCTGAGTAAGGCATTTCTGATACTAGTCAAGTCGATCATGCTATCGTGTCGTCAACTCATACATGTATGCAATTTTTCGTCTTTCAATCGGCACTAACTTTTCTACCACACAGCTACATTCTCTACATGTGTATAAACATAGTTTCAAATACAACAATAAGCCAAGACTATGGCAATAAAATTAAATAAGTTTATTTAATCTATTAGTATATTTTACAAAATAATTTTCTCCAAAACATAAATTTAAATTTCTTAAATAAACACACGATATGGGCATATACAATTATCATCATTTAAAGTTTGTTTTATATATTTCACTGCGGTTTTTAAAATAGCATATATTTTTTTCAATACTTTTATTTAACTTGATTTTAAACATTATTGTTATTTTTGGAAAATTTATTTTTCTTTAAATGCGATTAATTTCAATTTTCAAAATACATATACATTAACTGATAGTAAATTGGAAATTGGTTATTAATACATAAACATTAAATTTTCTTGAACTAAAAAAATAAAGAAAAAATTAGAAAGTAGACACATTCAATATGCATTCATATATATATACCTACACAAATATATATATATATATATATATATAGTTTTATATATATATATATATATATATATATACGAGTTAATATGAAATTAAGTAGAAAATATGGGTTTAGTAAACTTCTTTATTTTTTTCTATTATATTTAAAAAAATTCTCTATACAATGGTAAAATACTGACAGCTACTGCAATAATTTACAATTACAATAAACTTTTGTGTATGTTTATTTATCTATTAAAATTATATTCCATATATAATTTATTTTATGTATTTATAAATATTTTATATACTTACGATTCATATATATAGTTTGTACTTTATTTAGCCTATTTAAAATTTTATCTTGCATTTGTCGCATTATTTAAGTTTAAAATCTATATTTTATTTTATTCATTTATGAATACTTTATTTTTCATTCGCTATACGAGTAGAAGTTCATGATCTATATTTAATTTTGTACATTTAAAGTCTTTTAATGTAAGTTATTTTTCAGTTCATGGTTTTAGTATATTTCATTTAGTTAAATAATAAAGTTTTAACATCTGATTTAATTCATACATTCTTTTAATTTTCTGCTTGACGTAATATGATATTGAAATCCGAAATACCTACTATTTATAAGATTTTAAAATGAATTTTATTTATCTTTGTTATTACTATTTTCGAAATTAAGCTATAATTATTGAATGTTTATATCGATTTTTAATAAATATAACAGATATTCTTGTATGTATGTTTTATAATGTTAGTTAAAATTCGATATTAGCTAAAATTATCATAGAACAAAACTATATTACAACTATTATATAAAAATGGAATTTTAGGAAAAAACAAACTATTTTCAGTCTGAGATTTATTTTAACATACATTTTGTTATAAAAGATTCATCTATTGATGCGTTACAAATTTCTAATATCCATTTATTATAGTATTGATTAAGTAATATCTAGGATTATAAAATAATATCAGTTGTACCCGTATTATTGTAACAGAAAAATATTTTAATTATTATAAAAATTATTTGTTTGTATAAATGATTAATATTTTTAAGCATATTGATAAAGAATGCGAAGTGTTAAATAGTAAATAGTAGATAAAGTTTCCATAATATACATAAATTTTAAGAAAAGAATATTTTATATAAAGAGATAAAGTGTTATAATTTTTATATTCTAAATTTAATTTCGTATCAATGTATGGACGCATATAACATTCAGTAATTGCAAAAATTTAAAATGTTGGTTAGTGAAGTTGTTTAAGAGATATAATGTAAGAATTGACGATCAATTTTTTAAAACATTGAAATACAAAAGAATATTATAAATTAATTATAAAGATATTTTGAAAAAGTTTTAAAATAATAGTTTATGACTTACAAATTTCAAAAAGATTGTTCAAGAAGTATTTGTCATCGAAGAATTGTTTGAAAATTCGACTTGCTTGAGTACATGTAGATATTGATTGAGATTGTCGCAATTCTATTTTTACAGGTGCATTTTCTTCTTGTATTTTTCTTCAAATTTTATTCTTCTATTCTTTTTGTCATATTCAGATTTTATAAATTTCATGTACTTAATGATACAGTAACATATTGACTTAAACTCTGTAAACATTGCTTCGTAAAATAAGATTTCTTGCTAATTTAAGCCAAAATAACTGTCGAGCAATTCAATATTGTAAGTTATATTATTTTACAGTTTTATAGTTCATAAAATCTTAGATCCGCTAGTGAAATATGCTATAATTTATTTTAAACTTTATGTTACATATGAAGCATGATTGATAATATAATCGAACTATGAGTAAATAGTTTAATTATATATATTAATTTGTCATAAACCGACTCCATCGTATGTGCACAAGAAATTGATCAAAACAGGCTGATAAAATACAATAGAAGATTTAGTATATTTTTCATTTTTATTATATTCTTTAAAATCGAACATAAATTATATTAAATGAAAATTAAGTATGAATTTTAAATAATATAAAATTTTGTAACATTAATTAATTTTTCAATTTTTTATCTTTCATCTTCTAATTTCTTAGACAATTTCAGAAAATTTCGTCAAATAATAAGTTTATTATATTTGATTTTTTTTTGTCTGCGTATTCAATATATTTTTCACATTAAATTTTTCAATTATTCATATTATTAGCATCTATATCACCTCTTTATTTAATCTATAATATATCAATTTATAAGATAATCCTTAGTTGTATTTCGAAACTCCAATATTTCCATTTTTTATCTATTATTATATTATATTTTTTATATTTTTCAGCAAATGTATCATAATATGGATATTTATGAGTTTGGAAAGCAGCTGATAGGAAATACTCGTTAAATAATTTATGCTGCATTTGCAAATTCAGAGAAAGATGCACGTGCAACCAAGCAATTCTACACTATTGCGTTTTGCGCATTAACAGTGTAATATAATTTATAAATAAATATGTAGGAGAATAATAGTATATAGTGTAGAATAAAGAATATAATTTTATTACAAATGTTTTATTAAATTTTTATATTTTATATATGTATTTGAATTTTTACGTTTTTAATATTTTTTCGAAGTAAAAAGTATAAAGGAAAGCCTATTATTATTTTACAATGATTTAGAATATTACTAATACGAAAATTCTATTTTATTAAAACCATGTGAAAATAAAGATTTTGATTGAAACAAAAGAAATTGCAGTTCTGACTTTTAACCGTGGAATATAATAATGTAAGGTTTTAAATAAATAAAAACTCATTTTTCAAACATTGTTATTAATATTGATGTTGAAATAAAAATTTACAGCTCATAAATAGTTTAACGTCGATAAACAAAGAATATTTATAGTAATTTAGAGAATGAAAAATTAAAAAGCAAATGAGTATGTTTTGTACAATGTAATATTATAAATAATTTTTGATAAACGTAAGCTTCGTCGTTGTACTTATGTGTGCGCGCGCGCTCAAACACAGTGTAAACATTGTATAATAAACGATGCATGAAACTGTAAGTAATATTCTTAAGCTAGGTTCTATCAAATTTAATAATTATCGATCAGTACCGATGTTTATAATAAAATTAAGTTGATCAATATTAGTTGAAGAGCTTGCTATTGAAATATTTGATTATTAAAATAAACATTGTTATTGAAATCATTCAAATCAGTCATTAAAATTGCGCAATGTAAGGAGTTCATTGAAGTAGCGTTTCGTCTTGTAGCTCGTCTATTGTATTATGCACGTCGGCGTTTGGCCTCATAACATTGACTGAATTAGGTCAGTAAGGGTTTGTTGAGACGGCCTCTGACCGACTGATCAGGACTCGCTGAATGTGTAAACGGAGCACGAAATCCAGCCTCGAAGCGTACGTAGGCGTTCGATTGTTATGGAGTCGCTGCTCCTGACAGAGATAGACCAGCATCCCATGGCACTCTCTTCCCCCTTCCTTTTCCGCTGGAGCAGCGGCTGGACGGATCGAAGAAAGATAGAGACGACCGAGAATACGCCCGATAGGGTAGGAGTCGGCATTTTCTTCAATTTCGCGGAGCTTACGCGCGCTCCAATCTCAGCCCGACTTTTCGTGTTATCGGCTTGGGGACCGGGCGAGTCAAGGTCTTCCGATGATCTCTTTTCTACGCCGTCATTGCGAGCGTTGCCTGGAAAATGAACCCGCAGCTTTGCGATCTTCGGTTAATTTGCCCCCACATTATAATCGATTTATTAATTGCCAAGGTGAAGAAAGCGCGATCGCTCGTGTCGCATTGACTGAAGAAATCGACGTCCATGGCTAATGAATTTACTAACATAGTCCCGTTGTTTTATAGACGTTCTCGTATAATTATCCTCAATAGCACTTGCCCACTCATTCAATTGACTCATTAGACGTATTTTATAAAATATATTCACTCGTGCGTGTCATTGTTTATACGAGTTGTGCATACGCGTCCTTCAATTCATGATTTCATTCATGATTTAAGAGGCTATACATACTCGTTTCGACAGCTCTCATTATATCTTTACGTGCAAGAGTCGACAGGACAATGTCCGGATCGCTTTACGTCGAAAGGTATGCTTCTTATTAAATTATTCCCAGCTACTTAATTAATTCTCACTGTTTATTACTTTTAGCGATGGTATAATCCGAAGCTGCAGTCAAGCTACAGTCGCTGATTGTCCAAAATCGGTATACGCGTCGACGAGGCGATAAGCCAGCCGTCGTGGGTCCATCGAATCCATTATTATTCGGGCAGTGCTGGCTGGATGTCTTTCGAAATCGTGTCACTGAGTCCCAATGTTACGAAATAAGGCCCCAGCTTCGATAGATGCATTGTTTCACATCTTTTCCCTATTTCTGAGAATAGCTTATCATTATAAAATAGCCAACGGTCCGTAAGTAGTGACCGGAGCAAGATGGGTCTCGCCGGAGACTTAAATACCTTACGACGCGGCATATTTGAAAACTAATTCGCATGTTGAGAGAGCATCGTCGAGACCGCGTGCGAGCCTTCTCCTGGTTCACTAGCTCGCCCCTAGTGTCGAGTTGATTTTATGCATGTCTCTCGGGAAACGGGAGACCGAGACGAGGGTCCTTCATGTCGTTCCGGATAGCCAGTTTAGCGACAGCTTCGACGAGTGGACTTGACCCGGTGACTCTTTGACGGGGCGGCGTCCTGACAGCGAGCGTCGCACTTGTTTGTTCACTTCCGCTGCTCCACTGTCACGCGCACTTCTGCCGTTATCGTTATTGGTCCTCCTGGAGGACATGTCAGACGTCCTATCCACGGAACTGCTATTTTAATTTACACATCGAGGATCGACGAGCTCACTTTTATTATGCACTTACATTTCGTTGATATTTACGATTGCAACAATATATCGTCACGCTGATTTTGCTGTACTATTCTCTCAATAATTATCAACAATGCTAAAAATCATAAAAATTTATCAGACTAAGCCTCATTTTATCTTGATTTTTTAGTAGACTTTTTCAATTAGCTCCTCATGGAAAGATCATTTTTCTGGGGCAAAGTGAGGAAATTTGTAAAAAATAAAGTTTGATTAATTTAAAGTACTAATAGATTGGTAGAAGCTTTTTTCTTTGTACCGGAAAATGCAATTACTTTGTTCTTCATTTTCACTTAAAGCAAGGCGTTTAATTAAAATTATGAATCCTTCGTTGTCGACATGCAATATCAAATTTTATTTCATTAAATTATACGCGATTGACATACTGATATGATTATGCCCTTATACGTGTTATTCATAAACGTTTAAGTACGTAAAACTCGGTATTTTTTATTTATTTATTTTTTTAAAATAAAATATAATGTTGGAAATGAGCAGTGAATGACTTTGTACATGAGTTGGGATATAAAGATGCTCGCATGGATTAATTCTTACATAACCATTGCAGCCGACGAAGACTGATTTTACTCGGTCATGAAATCTGTAGGCGAAATTTTGAATTTGTATCGCTCGTAAATTAGAGGCTCAAGTAAAATTGGAAGTGCACCCTAGACGCACATAAATACCGGTGCATTCTGTCGGCGCTTAGTGCTCACTGAGCCAATGCTTCTTTTCTGCGCCGGCGGTGAAGCGGGATTTTTCCGGAAAAATTCTTAAATTCTGCGTTGCTTCGAGACTTTGTCCCACTCTTCTTCTTTCCTTTATATTTTCTCCTGAAAAACGAGATAGAAGGAGAGGGAGATGAAAAATAAATACAAAGAATAAGGAGGAAGCGTAGTTTTTCCCAGCAACGGGGCAATATGTAAGTTGCGCATATAATGTTACCCGTACGCTCGAAGAGGGAAAACGTGCTCGAGAGAGACCGAAAGTGATTAAATGAGCGAGCGAGCGAGTGGGTAGAATGAAAAGAGAAATAGAGGTAAAGAGAGAAAGTGAGATTCATACTAGCTGTTGGTAAGAAAGCGTGTACGAGTAAAATGGGGAACAGTACATGGAGAAGAGTAGGAGGGAGAGGGGAACAATGACGGGGACATCGACGACTGCTCTCGCTCTCTTATTTATGAGACGCGGATTTATCGTGGTTCGCAGGCGAATCAAACGGAAAGGACGTGAAAATTTATGCCGGAACGATCTTTTTCTACCTCGCTTCTATTTTTTCTCAATTGCTAGCAATCGTCTTTGGCTAGTTTGAGCTTTGTTGCTTCGTCTCCAAATTTATCGCGACCTTAGTCAACATCGACAATATTAAGGAACTATGAAGATTCGAATAATACCGTTGAAATTTGCAAGCTACCCTAAAAATACCTACACCTTATTCGTTCCTTTTTCTTAATTCTCCACTACATCTTATTGTTTCTGTTTTTTTTTGTTTTGTTTTGTTGTTTTTTTGTTTGCTTTTTTTTCTGTCTCTTTATGTTTTGCTACCTCTTTACACTACCGACAGTGCAAAACTTCGATTCTTCTTCGTTGTTAAAAACTTTTTCCATTAGCTTTGTTGTATTTTCTTCTATATAAAGTTAAAGAAGCTATAGACCGTAGCATTCTCAAGTGTAAATGGGTGTATTTATTCATGATCGACATTTCTTGTTTTCTCTAGAAAGTCCAGAGTCATGAACATAATTTAATGAAAAGCGTGTATTTTAGAATTTGTTGTTTGCTGATTTTAGATAAATTGTATTGCATTAACTAATCAATTTATTCCAATAATTTAATTATGATTATCATCATCATTATTATTATTATTATAACAGGGGTGTATTGAGTGTAGATGTGTGTCTGTGTGCCTCTCTCTCTCTCTCTCTCTCTCTCTCTCTCTCTCTCTCTCTCTCTGTGTATTTGTGTGCGCGCGCTCGGGCGTATATAATTTTTATCGTATTGAAAAAGGTAAATACACATCTTTAAAAATATTAGCAAGGTAAGTTTGCAGAATTTAAATATTATTAGCATTCTTATAAAAAACTATTAAATTGAAAATACTTTGGTATTTTATTTAAGTTATATTATGCGATTAATACATTATTTTATAGTTTTCGGCTTACATTTATTTGAACTTAGCAAGTTACATTAATGAATAAATAATTTAATAAATATAAATGTACCGTATTATTTTTAAAAATGAAAAAGGCATAATAATTATTAGGTAGATTTTTTTGTTAATATTCTTAATGTTTGGGTAAACGAATAGTATGTGTAGTTAATTATTATTTTTGTGAAACAATTTTGAAGAAAAATGAAAACTTACTCTAAAACACCGAATTTTGAAAGAGCTATTAAATTTTATACGTCTGACATGCAAAATATACATCTTCTAATTCAATTATATAACTTTATCCATGTTCATGTAAATATATTTTATAGATGATATTATCATTTAAACATATTTTTTTAAGAGATGATATAATTTTCAATTTATTTTTTCATAAAATTTGGAAATGCTTGTACATACTGTATATCTAGATGCTTTTTCTTTCCTTTAAGAAGTAATTTAATTTTCTTTATTATTGTGTGTAAGAATGGTGAGAAAAGTGGAAAATTTTTAAATTATGCTTCACCTTGTTGCGCCGAAGACAATTACGTTAAAATTGTTCTTATTATTGTGAAAATTTTACTATAAACTTGCAGAAATAAACGTGAATAATCTGGAATAGTACGTTATCAAATGTGCAAATATTCTAAATAGAATCTAAGAGGCCGAAACATAAAATGCTTTGACTGCCAGGGAGGAAACCGGAGAAAGGCTTCCTCTAGGATGCTCAATTAAATGCTCGCGTTAATTGCAATGAATTTGCGTGAACCATTTGAAGAGTGCTATTTGGGGGCGCTGGTTCAAAGAAGTTTCCTGCTCTCGGCAGCCGGTTGTCGCACAGTAATCACTCGAACAAACGTGCAAAATGCCACTCGACGAGTTTTGCCCCCCCCCTCCCTGTCCTACACTTCGCATAGACCCGATCTAATGTGAATTCCCCATGCAAAATAAATAAAATTAATCTTATCAAATACAATCCTATAAGCCTTTACACGTAATTGATTCACGTCTTGTTTTGCATTTGGAAGAATTTCCTTGTCCTCCGTCTATTAAATCTTGGCATTTTAATCTGGTTTTGGGATTTAAATTAATAGAGATCGGAGATACAAAAATGTGCCCTTTGTTGAAATTTAAATGGAATATTTCTATGGCTACGCAATAGTTGCTTATTCGGGTTAATACACGATGATCATGTAATAAATTGGATACGTTATTATACTGGGATTATACGCGAGTAACAATTGTTTCTCAGTTAAAATAAATAAGTTTTATAAAATTAAAAAACAAAAAAAATTGGATTATATATGACCACATGAGTGTAATGATTATTTAAGATAAGAATTATAATGTATTTATCAATTATTACATTGTATTTAACAGTTAACACATCATATTGATGGGACAATAGTGTTTGGAAAATCTTATTACGATTGTTTAGATATTCAATTTAATTAATTTTAATAAAGAACACGCCTCCTTCGATTTAAGAGATAACAATTTGCCTTGAAATTTGTATTTTTCATAAATACAATATTATAATGGTTAGGTTGCAAAAAAAATGTGTAAAAAATGAGTAAATATGTAACGGATTTATTGCGTGCTCCTTCTTAATGGAAACATCTGAGGATTTATAACAATGCTTTGAAAGCAAGTTAAAAAATAAAAATTTTTAAAAACTGCTGACCACTTAGAGTTGCATATGCGTGTGAAATTTTTGTCTAAAAAAGACATCAGTTTGAGAGTAAAAAGAAAACTTAATTCACACTGGATTATAAAAGCAAATCTTTTTTGCACGAGTTTGTGGCTTAGGGTACACTTTCTCAGTGTAATCTTGAAAAGGGTAGAAATTCATTATATAATAAAAGAAGCAATAATATAAAAATAGTACATTATTTAATATTAAAAAAAAAGACTTCAGTATAGCAAGTACAATTTCTAATGAAATAAAATTATTTATCACGCTAGATGGCATTAATTTTAAGTAAAGAAAATAAAAGAGAATGAAATAGGAATGAAAAAAAAATTTGTTCTACAGTTTTATTAGTTCATTAAAGCAACATAAATACGTAAGTATACGTTACTGCAGTTTTAGTAAATGCAACGAAATATTTAGTTATATAGTTTTGACATTATGTAGGAATCGAATGGTAAACGTCGTTTCTATTATACAAATCGAAACTCAAATTTATTTAAATATTGTGAATAATTTAGTATTTTTAAATGATTATTCAGAACTAAAATTTTATGCAGAAATTTAATTAGTTTAATAATTATTTTATTAATTACTTTAATTAACAAGATTTTATATAAAAAGTACTTGATTAAAGGAGAATAAAACCTCTTAAAAACGATCGTGTTAAATGTGTCACATTTTTAAGATAAAATGACTTTAAATATGTTTCCGAGTAAATTATCATTTCAGATTTTTGTTATAATTAGTGCCTAGGATAAGACCAGGTAAATTAATATATTCATAAAACCATCTTTTTCCACTTTTGACATATTTAAGATACCAATGTTGATTTTTCATTTAATAGCATAAACATTTAATTTTTCTTTAATTTTTACGCATGTAATGATATTTTCATGATTTGTAATGATGACACGCGATGGGTTTAAATAAAGGATATTTAATTTATAATTTATAATTATAATAAATATAAGTTTTTTGTTCAATTTAAGTTTTAGCATGTACTGCATATTATATATTGCCTATGTAGGCTAGATAATTGAGTCTTTCTTCATTAATTTATCAAAATTTTATAATTAATTTTGTTGAAAAAAAATTTGTATATATTCACAGCTCTGTTTTTAAAAGAGGAATAAAATCTCTGAAAATCTTTCATGCAAAATACAATAATGTAAGTTGGTCCCGTAATGATAATAATATTATTAATAATTTTAATTGCTACACAAATAATACTATTTGAAATTATTATTATCATTGGCGCATTAATATTAAATTAAAAAGATCGAAATTATAAATCTTAGATTCTTCAATTGTTAATATGTGTTAATAAGTTAAAGTCAATTATAAACATTTTTACGTTATAGAAACTGACAAATTGATTAAAAATTGTTTATTATAGATAATAAAAATTACATATTTACTTTTTAAGTAGTTGTAATATCTTATACTAATAAATAATTTTCGCATTCAGTGATTGAAGAACATATTTCTCATTATTCATGTTTACACATATTTATTATATTATCATTAATTTTCTATGTTTCATCTTAATTTATACTATATAGCTCTGTTGAAGCACTGTATATCTAAAATAAATAGTATTACTATTTGTACCTATACCTGCAATTAATTATAAAGTGTATTATCGTATTAACTTTAATTAATTAAGTATTAGCTGTTCACAATTACTTTAGATAGTTTAAATAATTATAATTTTTATTTTTATATCAAAGTTAATTTCTATACAAAATCTAATTAAAATAATCTTACATAATTTTATGTTGCTTTGAATAATTATTTGAGCATCAAAAATTCCAGGAATTAATGTTATTAAGTTCATATAACTACATCGATTATTTTAACTCATTGAGCTAGCCATTTGTCTTAAAGTATTGTTATAACATTAAGTGATGCGATATTCCATAGTACTACAATTGGATGTAAAATATGATGATAATTTGAATGTATTCATGTCAGAGTAAATATGCTGTTTATACCTTTATGGAGAATTTTATAATGCATATAACAAAATCATTGTAGTTACAAGTTAAAAGTAAACTTAGCAGCGAAACAACGATACAAAATTCATACTGTAATTGTATGAATAAATGTGGCCAATATGTAGCAGTGAACATATATATATATATATATATATATACATAAAGGATATCTGTTTGAGATTTGAAGTTTGACATTTCGACAGAATTTCTCGACTACAAGTAATATTACAAGCGATCATCAAAGTGATATGGATAGAATATTCCAAGGATATAATAAATGATGCACGAGTATTGGATGGATATGCATTTGTATTTCTTTGTAGAATATATATAGCTATAAAATTATGGTATTACGAGGCTCAACAAATAGATTTGATAGAATTTATGTATGGCACTTCCAATGTATATGTATCTAAATTTAGTCATTGGTGTGCATTGCAAGATTATTCTTTGATTGGAAATAGATATAAAAGAAAACTGTATTAATATAAATAGTATTGTACTATCTATAGAATTGATAGAATAAAAATTTAATATAGATTTATTTTGTAAATAAAATACGATATATTTTTTTTTAGTAAAATATATATATACATATTCTTTCCTTTAACAATAATGAACTCGTTGTCAAATTAAATTGTTATATTGCGTAAGATATGCCATACAAGTGTGGATGATTTATCTAGAAATATTAGTATGTGTAGTAGTGCTTATTTATGAATAATACAACTAAACGATTGTTTAATCAATCATTATTCGTAATAAGTAAATAATAACTTTCCAATAGAAAGTAAATATTTATTACTATTTCACGATATTAATTTTAATTTAAAATTAATGTATATTTTTTGTCAAGAAGTTATCGGGAATTGAGAGGGAGTCAAAGCAAGGGAGAAAATTTAATCACAATAATCTTATTTAAAGTTTGGTATAAAAATCGATATTTAAGCAATAATGACAGCTCTGCGGCAGTGTTTCTTATAGGGGTGAATCTATTACCGTTAATGAATTCTCAATACATCGAAAGCCATGGATTCATCATCTCTGATTAACGCCTGTTTCAGCGAAAAACCTTTAGACGAATCATTAAGCACGCTCAATCAACTGTTAATATCTAGATATTGACGCTTAATCTTCTTCACAGTTTGATTTCTTGCACATTTTATTTTCACCCTGTTATTGACTTTCTACTTATTTTTATTCTTTCTATTGTCCTTTTGTATTTTTGAATGTATTCATATATATTCTACTTATCAATTTTTTAATTACTGTGTAAAATTTTTATACAATGATAACTTATATTATTCTATACATTGCTTTTTCTAATATAATTTAACAAAATATTCCTTTCTACATTCTTTTAGGTTTATGTATATATATTTAGAAACTATAGAGGACAGAAGTATACAAATGGAAAACGAGTAAACTGTTAAGTGTATAAAATAGATTTAGTTGTAATAGATATTATAAATTATTAATATTTTGCAACTTTAAGTCATGATTAGTATTCAGGCGTAACGGCTACCTTTTATCGATTAAACGAATGCTAATGCAATATTTAATTTAATCAAGGAATTAAATTTCATGTTCCTTTGTAACGAATAATCAATTAATTAATAAATTATAAAGGAAAATTTAATATATTAACATGTACAGAATCAAGTATTACTTTATTCTTTAATTATGTATTTTGATAATCAATAATACAAGTAGTATCGTAAAAAATGTTTTATACAAAAATATCTATTTTATATATTCTTGATATTATCCATTATTAATGAAATTATATACGAATCTATTGCGATTGACATTTCCATATGCGATTAATTAACATTTTTATTTTGCTTAATTTCATTTATATAGGTTTTATAGATATTGGGGTTCCAGTAATATTAACGAACCCTGACAACTCCAGCAAGATTTACAAAGTTCATTTGTAATTTGTAATTTTTTTTAGACATATTTCAAAGAACATTTCACATGGTATAAAAGATTTTTTTTTTTTAATGTATCGTTTTGCATATTCGATCTTTATAACATTTATATTATAACTTTATAAATGCATGCTAACAATTGCGTACGTGCCAGTACATCATAAATATATAAAAATAAAGCTCACTTTGATGAAAATAATTTTTAATTAAACAATTTATTAAAATACAAATAAAAAACAAATCATTAAACGCTTCTTTTACTTCTTTTGTCGAGCATTACGAGTCCGAAATATTTTCCACCGCTATTATCTTGCCGCGCATCCGCAATAGGCTGTAGCCATTGGTTTTCTTCATATTTTAAAAAATAGACTTTTATTCCAAGCTAAATTCTCATGACATATTGTAATGGTATTTTTTCGTCACGCTCGTTGCACTCTGTTCTCGGCCGTAGTAGCGGCGCTTATTCTCCCTCGTGGACACTACCAGGGCTGCATCGACACCAGCCCTGTAACAGTGTCGCTTACTCCAGTATTCAACGCGGAATTCGTCCATCGGCCTCCGCTTCCTAGCGTCGCATTAGCCGTAGCTCCGTGGCTCGTTTGTTACTCTCTTTTTCCAATTCCCCGAGCTCGCTTTCGAGCGCGAAATTCGTTCGCCACACCCACGGAGATGACTTCGGTAATATTCCGCACGGCTTGCGCAGGAGGGAGGAGCAGTAAAAGGGACTGAAATAAATAACGAGTAAGGTAGAGAAGGATTCCGCGAGGAAGCATTTATTCATCAAAAATACAATTTACAATTGTTGAACTTCTGTGCGCCTCGCACGGGATCGCATTTTGTGATACAAGAGAGTGCACGCGCCCCCGCACGCACATACAAAGGCGGGCTTCAATCGCGACTGTGTCCAAGAGAGACAGTGTGAGTGAGTGAGTGAGTGTGTGAGTGAGTGAGTGAGAGAGAGAGAGAGAGAGAGAGATAAAGAGGTCGAAACTCTCGGCTATGTTTTCCAAAAAGGGAAAAAACGACGCTGAAAAAAGATTGACTTATGATTTATCTTTTAAAGTATCAGCCTCGGCCTGTGATTGTTCGCCTATCGAACAGGACTCTCACGAACTCCCCGACTTCCTCGTTCGCTGGAGTTCCGAGAGTGGCACTCGTGAAGTATCGCATCCTTGTTTTCACACAGATGGGTGCGAGGGCTCGTGTAGAGGGTAACGAACGACATGCATCCCCTCGTTGCACACGAGTTGCGCGATTGTATCCTCTGTGCTTTACCTAAGCGAATCGGTGAACCGAAGAGGTCGCCGATTCCATGGGGTCTTGTTTACGATCTTTCTCGCATCTATTTTTATCAAGGCGAACAATATCAGTGTTTACTGTGATTACTTTAAGTATAGTTATTAGCATAAAGTTTGTCTCTCTATTTGTCTATAAATTATATACATTAAAAAAATTGCTTTCACGTTCCTTTTCTTTCCCATTACTTTTACTTATAAAATGAGTTAAAATTTACGGTGAGTTTACAGTGAATACATTTTCATTTATATGAGGTAGTGAAAAGAGTGTTAGTTTGTATTATTCGATAAAAATGGAGTGTGGTTTGTCTCATTAAAATTAAATACAATTTCTCATGCCCTAAGCGTTATTCTTGATACAATATTATTTGCTCATTAACCTCGTATGAATACTCATATATTTTATTTTTATTTTTTCTTAATTTTTCTTTTATTATTGTTGTTGGAGCTGTAAAGCCCTTTTGTATTTGAACTATTTTACTATTTTCTAGTTGGGTAAGAGAGTGTAAACTTCAATAAAAGTCTGAAACTCTATACCTTTGGCTATTGCGTTCTATAAATTAAATATATTGTCAACGTTTTTAGTGATACATAAATTATGCTTGACCATTTATTTTTATTTGTGGACAAAAACAATATCTTTACGATTATTTATATTATTTCCTACTAATTCATTTTAATACTAAATTTTTTCATGCTTATAAAATAATTTAGAGTTTAGAGAGAGAGAGAGAGAGAGAGAGAGAGAGAGAGAGAAAGAGTGAGAGAGTGTGAGAGTGAGAGAGAAAAAATTATATGTGCAGTAATTGGGAACTGCATGTGTACATGAATGTCTAATTGTAGTAGCACACTTAATAAGAATGATATTATATTATTTCTCGTTTATATTTAACTTCGTGAAGAAAAAGTAAATAAATTAGAGAATTGTGTATTTAACACAAGTTTTTGTAAAGTTGTGTTTTGTAGTTTTTAGTAAATTTTAGTCTTTTAGTAAATTATCTGAATTAATATGACACGTTGACATATTAAGTCATATATTTGAAGTTAACGTAATTATAGTGAATTATCAATAATTTATTGTAAATATAATAATAAATAATCCAGATACATATAAAAGATCCTTGCACTTACAGTTAAGTATTATATACAAAGTAAGTTTTAAGACACTTAGTACATACTTAGCTAAAGAATTAAAAAAAAAAACACTACATAGTTTAATGCAAAGCTTTAATAAGTTTGAAAAATACTTTTCTTCGTATATTTAATAATTTCATTATTCCTAAGTGAAATAAAAATTCTTAAAATTTACAAATAAATAATATAGAAGAGTATGTGACATAGTTTAGATCAATATAATAGAGCTATAAAATACATTCAGTGCTGATAAAGGTTTATGAAAGTTGTTTCCTAGAACTATGATGAAGTGTCAGGGTGGCGCCAGACTCTAATCTTTAAGTCAAAATCATAAGATTGTATTTGAAATCAGTGTGATCGAAAAAATTTATATTTCGAGCAAAATACAATATAATATTCATTCTTTATTATATATTTTTTTAATTTTATTTAATACTGGATTGCGCTACATTTTTAGAATTATCATTTAATAAATAAAGATTAGCCGTTATAATTAGATATTACTTTTTGATGAATATTAATAATTTCTTGTATTTCAAATAAATTGTCATAAGAGCTATTTTAATAATACTGTAAATTATTAATATTTAAATAATATAAAATAAGTTTAGAGAGATTCGACAAATATACAAATAACAAATGAAGCTACAAGTTTAGGAAATAATAAATTGGTAATACATATTATTAAATTTTTGTATGAAAATTAATGATAAGAACGTAGTTTAAAATTTTTTTTAGAAATTTTGTATAAACAAAGCAGAAAATTCAAATAAAGAAATTTCAAATAGTTATTTATTTAATTCTTATTTGTTATTTTTACAAGCATGTTTTGTATATTTTTAATATTTAATCATCAGCATGTGCAATTCATTGTTTTGAAAATACGAATACCATTTTTAATTAAATGTTTCAATATAACAATTTTATGTTTAGTTCAGTATAAGTAAAACGGTAAGATAAATTAAAGATGTCGATAAATTAAAGGACAATAAATTAATTTGAAATTAATTTTCAAATAAGCAAACATTTCTATCTGCAATATTAAATTATAAGAAAATCTAACTTTTATGCAGTATTTTATTTGAAAGTCTATTTCGAAGACTATTTCAAGTTTTTTTTTTCGAGGGCACCGATTTGAAGTACAATTTTCCTATTCCGACAAGAGGTAGGTGCGTGGTCTAGCGCTTCGCTCTTTCGCTATCTTCGCTAGCAAATTTAAGGCAAATTTACCGCTGTCGATGGCTGTCGGGAAAAGCAACAAATTTCTCCAACTTTTTTTCAACGCAACGCATGTTTTATTTACATCGCCTAAATATATGTATATACGTTGTTCAACTATTAGGTTGTATTATACATTTTGGAAAATCGTAAAATTGGGTAGTAAAAACATAAGAGAAATAACCATTTTAATAGATTATTTAAAACTTTTGTCGTATTAAAACTTTATGCTATATTTTTTTTTAAAAATCTGTAATCATCTAATCGAAAATTGTAATAATTTAGTCATTTAATTTTGATATATATCTTTTAAAAGATTTTATGGTTTGATAAAACTAATGTAAATGTCATTAAAGCTAGGATATTTTATGTATAATAAATACTATATGGATATAAGGTATATTAATTTAAATTTTTTTTATCATTTGTTTTAATATTGAATGTAGAACCGCAATTGATTCTATTGTTTTATCAATAATCTGTAAAATTTTTTCCAAAAAACCAGTCGTTTTTTTACTATAATCATAAAAAACTTTTAATTCGATTTAATTGAATACTAGATTCGTCAAGCTACTGATTTTTCATTAGTATATTTATAGTAATATTAATGTAATATTTTAAAAGTTGATATTAAAAATATATTAATATAGATTTATAAAAATATGTAATATGTACATTTGTATATATATTAATCAAGACACTTACATATGCACTCCGAGAAGACAAACTCTTTACATGTGTATATATTATAAAGTTTTGATTTAATTCTGAATATTCAGTGAACGAATATACTTTATTTCAAAATAAACTCGTTTGATAAGCTTACTTTTTAGAAAATTATGGATTATTGACTTGCTTTATAAATTTGTTATTAACTTCACTTTTTTGTATTAATAAAGAAAATTAAAAGAATAAGTTTTCGAATATCCTCTGATCGTTACTTGGTCAATAGAATGAAATATATATTTAAATTTTCTGAGAGAATTTACTAATAATCATCAATTTAAAATAAATCTTTTTTATCATTTAATTAGCGAATTTATTAGTTAAATAATAAGAATAATATTGGCACTCGTAAAATTATAAAATTCTATCGTTACTAAATACAGTCGTTTTCCATTTTCATTTGTAGAAGAAATTTATATATTTTAAATTTATAAAAGGATACTTTAAATATAATTGAACAACGTATCAAGCTTTTGTGCGAATGTAAACTTTGTCTTAATTAAAATGTTGGATAGTCGATTTACGGAAATGCTGATTAGACTATCAATAGAAGACCAGATCGACCATCGTCAACAAATTTGAACTTGTACTTTCTTTATTTGAGGTTGTAGGCGTTAAAGTTTGTTAAGAAACTTTCTACATTCATTTATAGGATTTGGTTGTATGACTAAATTTGCATTATTTTTATCTTTTTGATAGAAAATTACTTGGTTCTACTATATTGTTTGTCAAAGACACATGGATACCACTATTATTTTGAATTTGTCAACAACTAAAATAATTAAGTATATATTAGAAATTAAATATCTTTTGAAGTTATTTACAGTTATATTTGTTTAATTGTCAATATAACATATGTATTATTAATTAGTTAATAAATAAAATTTCTTAAATGTATAGTTGCTATAAAAAACTTAATTTTTACTCTAGTTGCATGTAATTAAATTTTAAATAAAAAATCTAATTTATACCATAAGCGTATGGGTGAATAGAATAGATCTTTCTGACTATTCGATAAGTTTTTTGCGATCCTTTGTAATTCTTCTTTGATCTTCATACGGATTTCATGACATGTATAGTTATATATTGTCTTGATTGTTAAAAGTGGTGCATAATTATTCATTTTAAGCTAGTAAGTGCATTACTTTCGATCTATTGGAATCATCATTTAAACTTACACATTTCTATCTATACAATCGAGAAAAAAAGGATGTGAACGAATATGGAAGAATATTTGTTTTTTTTAACTTCGTACCTGATTGAAATTGAAGTGAATCTTTGAACAAATGATAACATTACCTATATATAATAACAATAATATATGAAATTTACGATTACTATCATTTAAAAAATATTTATGATAAGAATTTTATATTCTTATAAAATATTTAAATTGCATTTGACCCCTAAAGTAGGAGTCATTTCTCAGAGGATAATTTTTTCTAATACTAAAAATATCACTCACTGGAGATTCTCCCTTTTTCCTTTTTAACGTATTTCGCTCTACTCAATCCTTCGTAATCCTTCGTCCTTGTCTATTCCTTTCTCTCTCTCTCTCTCTCTCTCTCTCTCTCTCTCTCTCTCTCTCTCTCTTATTCTTTCTTTCAATTTCACTCAAAGCACGTAATAAAAACCTTATTTTTTTTTATTTTTTCAATGCTCATTGTTATCTAAATTATAGTCTAAGCTTAGGTATGACTTAGGGAAAATTTATTTTAAAGACTTAATTCCACATAATATTATTTGTGACCTGAAAATTAAAAACGATTTTTCAAATAAAATTTTTTAGAAATTTTAGAAAGAAAAGTTGTATTCGACGTTGATTTGTTTTTTTTTTAAATCCTTTATACCGTTCTCTTTTATCTCTCAATTTAGCTATATGGACTATGTATCTTAATATGTATGATTCGATTATATTTATAAGTATTAATATTTATAATTGTAAGATGCTCTATTATAATCATGCAGTTTTACATATTGATCATTTACTTTATCAATAATAAATAATCATACATTATTTACATATGATCTTACGCTCACATTTGAAATACTAAGTTTTACATTTATAGAACTATTAAATTTTCATATTATTATCATATTATTTACGATTTTTAATTCTTACAAATATTAAAATTTTATATTATTATCCATAAATTTGTACTTATAGTTATTCATTATTAAATTTCTTTCTCGCCATTGAAATGGAATGTAAAAATTCGTTAAAACCTGTAATTGTGTTTTATATATTAATATTTTAATTTATTTATAAATAAATTTTAAATACAAAAATACATTAAAAATATTTAAAAACTTAATAATTATATTAATACTATTTTCAATTCATACAATATTATTTATTTTTTATAGGATTTTTTATATTCAGATGAATTCAGATGTACATTAAATATTTACTATAATTGTCTTTTTATTTTTCCTTTACTATAAAAATTAGTTCCATCTAAACGTTTCGAAACTTATATTTATACTAAACATGAATAAAGTTAATAAATTTACGAGTAAAATAAAATAAAAGACTATTTATATTTATTAGTATAAACAATAGATTTAATTAGATATATTTATTACATGATCCGTTATTTTAATCCACGTGAAGAAAATTCTTTAAAAAAAAGGGAAGAACAGAGTAGTAGCATTGCAACAAAAATTGCAGATTTAATATTGATTTATTTTAATTTTACTGATCCGTAACAATTAATCAATTTTTATATTCGAATAACTACATATTGTTTACTGCAATTATTTCATAATGCACATGATCGTCTTTTCGAGCATCAATTCAAATTTTTAATGATTTTACTACACTACAATTTACAAAATATAAAGGTTTTATTCATTTTTTTGATAGAAGATAATCTACAATGAAATTTTCTTAAAAAGTTACAAGCTTTATATTTAATTAGCTATAGAGTTAATTAATTTCTTTATTTTTTATTAATTTAAAAAGAGCTCTATACATTTTATTAAAGTTGATTTCATTTACTAAATCATTATCTGCAGTTTTATTAAAAAATTTTTATTTATAATAGTTGAGTAATGAATTTAATACGAACAGATTATGGGACTTGATAGGGTAAATTTTCGAAATTTTACTGTACAGTTTGTATTTAATTATAAATACTATATTCTATATAATGTTATATTATATTCTAATATTATATTCTATATAATATTATCTTATTAAAAAAATGAATAAACTATATCAATTAATCTATTTTATGAATAACTCATTTACTTTTTTTATATGTTAATTTAAAGATATTAATCTGTTTTCAAAACTTAATTAATTTAGTCAATTATTGAGAAAATATACCTAGTTATAGATATGAATTTTTAAACTGATTATTTGGTGATTTCAAAATCCATTCATATTATCTTCTTGTTATTTTAGTATAATTTAAATAACAGAATATAGTGTAATTAGTTTACAAATATTTGTTATTACACTAGATAAACTCTAATATTTAATTTGTAAATCTTTTTCTGTTGTAATAAAATAGAAAGTACTAAAATTATAGTGAATTTAAAAAGGTTTGTAAATTTATAACAATTTTTGGGTTACAACAGTAGATATAAAAGGAAGTTTTTCAATAACAAATGAGCATCGAGAAAAGCTATTACCTTATGTTGAAAGATTTTATTTAATTAGAATAATTTTCGATTTCTTACTTTGTAATAAGAGCTTCAATTTTTTATTGTAATTTGAATACATGTTTATTAAATAATTGTAATAATAATAACAAGAATCATTATTATAACTGTCCTAATCAGATATTTCATCTGTTCTGTATTTATATATTTTTCATCGCATTTGATATTTTATACGCATTCCTACCATTTATTGATAGTGTCTTTTAAGAAAGTCAGTCTAAATAATGAAACTCGCAGCAGAATTTGATAATAAGAAAGTGATATTTCATTGTATCAATTTAGTACAATTCGTTTGAAGATTATTACATTAAAGATTTAAATAAATATATTTTTTGATGAAATATATCTCACGATGCACAGGTATGTTGAATAATATATATATATATATATATATATATATACATGTATATATGAACAACCAATATCCAAATAATATGTTATAAACATTTTATCTATACTTTTTTAAAATTGATATTTGATACTATATAAATTGTAAATTAATTAAGAGTCAAAACATTAAGTAATTAAATATTATATATATCTAATAGCATTAAAAAACTTACATATGCAAAAGTATAATAAATGTTTTTTCATAAAATGTTTGAAGTTGTACTTTAAATATAAGGAAATATAATGAAATGGTAAGTATAAGATGTGTATATCAATTAGCATCGATATAGAGAATTGCAATATCTTTTATTATAATTTATTATATTCATTTTTAATTTATTATATTCATTTTTAATTTATTTACTTATTAACATGTGATAAAAATGTATTTTATTTATAATATCTAATGAAATGGAAATTTATTCTGAGATAGCTTTACATGAAAATATATATCAATATTTGTATTTAACGTGTATCAGGATAGCAGAATTTTTTATTTATTTTCGATATTTCGTAGCGGCTTTTTGCAATATAAGCTTATAAGATTTATCACTTTAATAAAAATTATTATTCGTACGTAATGTATAGATTAAATTAAATAAAATATTAAATATTAGATATAAAAATTGTATATGGTTCATAATTATTAATTGTAGTTTAAATGTTCAACGGACGTCATTGATATTTCAAATTTCTACTTCAAAGTTTTCTCTCAACTAATTTTTGAAAATTATTGCCGGAACTAGAAAACATAATAAACAAATTATTTTTATTTTTGTTATTTGTAAAATAAAAAGATTTTTTATTTTATGTATTTTAATTGCTATTTTTCTCAATTTTAATTTAATTATTCTTCACTTTTGTTTCCGTATCGTTTGTTCATTTATTAATTTAAGAATAACATTTAAGAATAATTTAAATTTTTTTATATAATATAATATGATCTTAATTTATCTTTGTAAATTGTTACGTGAGCCATATAATTTATATTTAAATTCTATGTATTTAGGCGTAATATGTTATAAGTGCTTTTTTTTTCTTAAATAATATTTTATAATTTGTCATATGAAATTGGCATTACATGTGCAATGCTATAAATTACTTGTCTTAACGTGGCGCTAAGTTGCGCTGATACTAATTTATTTGCAATACATTTTAGTTTATTTTACAAAGCTTGTTTATTTTCTCTTGATGGATGTTAAATATATATTTTAAAATTATTTATGATTACAATAAAATTCTCACTTAAATTATATTTGTAGCATGGATAAATATTCTTAAGAATACTTAAATATGCTTAAATATTTTAAATATTTACGTATCACATTATATTAAAAATATTATAAGTATCCGTCACAATTGTTTGTATTTGAAATTTTATTTTAATAACTTAGGATAAAGCGCGATATTGAAATTCAAGTACACCATCATAGTTTTATATTCCTACCATTTTGTCATGAAAACTTAACTATATTGCATATAAATTAATAGAAAAAAAAATAGAAGATATTAATGAAACATTATGTTTAACGTCTCGTGTTACAGGTGTTTGCCATGACTAAGACAATATTTGCAATTATAAATTTATCATGATTTGTAGTTAAGCTCACTGGAGAGTTATTGACATCCCAGATGTTCTATTAGAAGAATGTCATTTTTGCACAGTAGTAGAGGAAAGTTATAGAAAAAAAACGTTAATCAAAAAAAGAAAAAATGAAACAAAAGAAAATACAATAATTAGTTAAAATAATATTGTTGCCAGGTTAAGGCAGTATTATAAAGTTCATCTACTATTAACACTTTTTCCAGTTCAGAGCAAGTTACAAATATTTTCTTTGATAACTACGTTAAAACTCGAAGTTTACGAGCACCAAGGAGGGTGATGAAGGGTGTCATGGAGTGCGAGAGTCGAGAAAAGTTGCTTTTTAAAGTAATACATGCCCGAGAGAGCGCAAGGCCCTTTTAAACTTTCCCTTACGTATTACAATCGAAAATCTTTTGAAATTCCATTAGTCGCGGGGCGGGGGTGAGGGGACGGGGAAGTTGGCCGTACAGATGGGATGAAAATTTATTCGGCCTATCGCTTGCTGTTCGCTCGTTCGTCTCTCCGTTCCACCACCCTAACCCCCCCCCCCCCCCTCCCCCCCCCCCCCAACCCCCCCCCCCCCCATTCCGCTGCGTACGTATAGTCGCCTATACGTATAGGCCCCGGCCCTAGGGATCGATAAGCCCCCACGAAGCAGCGGCGGTCGGCCCTCGAGCACAACGCGGTCGAAAATCAACTGGCCTGCTTTACGATAAGTGCTCTCCATACCGCATTACCGTCGAGTTGTGCGTAATTCGTTCTTGCTTATCCGCTTGCCTCGCCGTGCTCGCTGTTCAATGGGTAATGACGGGCTCGTTAATAGAGCGCTCATGGGGCAGGCTTTCGGGCACTCTCCGGACGCTCGAGTCCCATGCAAGATTCGCGAAGAACAAGATTCGTAAGACCGTTAAATTATATTATAGAGGGACAGCCTGTCTCGCGGGCATTTTGCCGACAAGTCGACAATGAATTATAATCGCGAGCGCTGATGCACTTGGCCAGCTATTGATGCCGTATCGATAGGGCAAACGCCATCGAATGCCCAGCTGTCATTATGGGCACCGAAAGCCTGAATTATCTTAATGAGGCTGTTTGGCGATCGCAATTGCCGCCGACTGGACATTACGACTCGACGTCCTCTTCCGCTCGCATTGCTCGTCACTACTAATCATCTTGACTTGCGCGCATTTTGATTTACCGCTCGCACTTGCTTTATCGACAAATATCTACCAATTCTCGACCGCTAATTGAAATCTACGCAAAAATGTTACTTTTTCACTTGACCGCTTCATCTGCACGATGATCAATCAATCACTGATGAAAAACATAAATAAAGAAGGTCGTTTGTAGATCTGCTCGCAAGCAGATAGGTAAAGAGGGTTTTCGTATACAAATTTTCGACATTTTTATAACCCGATTTGTACATCGTATTAAAAAGTAAAAAAAAACAATAACATAAACAAAACAACAAAATACATAAAAAGAATATGAAAAAAAATACAGGCAGATAAATAAAATGACAAAAGAGTATTGAAGTTAATTTTTGCCGAAAAGCTCCGACGACGTCAATTTTAATTTTTCGTCTTGCACGCTTGTTAAAAATTTTGTTCCGCTTTCACTTAGAAAATGTTCTCATAAATTCCACGGTAGCTAAATAACAATAACAATATGAACAACGACAACGACAACAAAAGACCAAAAAAAAGGAAACAAAATACAATAAATGAAAAAAGAAAAAAAAGAATAGAAAGAAGAAAATATAACAACGACAACAACAACGGCATAAAATGGTTAATAATTGTTGAGAAACACTTGGCTGTACTACAGAACGACGAAAATTTAAAAAATCAGCTGCACCGACGGGCCAAAAATTCAATTGGGCTGAAGGCTCGGCGATGATTGGCCTTTATTTCGTCCTGGTCCTGGAGCCGCTGCACAGTCGCTCCCGCAGCCGCAGCTCATTCTTTCCATTCGAGGCACGCTCGATGTCAAAGGAATTTAAATTTATTTGGGCTATTTGTCAGTGGCTAGGTGGTGGGGGAGGGGCTGGATGAAGCGGATCG
>NW_011948415.1:7383597-7390113 GCF_000503995.2 Ceratosolen solmsi marchali
GGGGGGGGGGGGGGGGGGGGGGGGGGGGGGGGGGGGGGGGGGGGGGGGGGGGGGGGGATGGAGTGCCCTTGCGCAGAGCGAAGGTGGAATTCGGAAGAAGGCTTGGCTCGCGCCGCGCTACACGCGCTCCTAGAAATATGAGACTCGTTTGCTGACACCTGCGCTAAACGAGTTCGGGCTCGGCGATATAAAGTACACTTTCCGAGACCGAACGACGTGCTGTTGGGTAGGCGCAATCGAGCCGCGCCCGCACATCTTTACCGACGCCTTCGGCTAAAGCCTTCGCACCAGCATCCATCACCCTCCGCACCCGCTCATACCGACGCGCCCCTTATAAACAATAAATAATCCGGGTTTTCAGCTGGTCATCACTTATCGTGAATCTACAATGTTTTGCGCCATATTGGCTGCTCGGGTGAAACGCGATTAGAGGTATCGAAGAGTCATGCCCTCGCTTCCTCTCAGCTCCCGTCGTATCCTTTCAATTCTTTATTTGTTCGTTTCTCTCGTAATAATCCACACCTCACCGGCTATCGGCACCGTTTCACCTGTCTTCCGGCTCCATTAAAGTCGCATCGTCCATTCAATTAATTAGTTATTATTTGCATTTTCGTTGTCGGGCGTCTAGGTCAGTCTCGTAATAACGGGCAATTTTTCAAGCGAGCCGTCCCATTTTCAACTAATGCTCCTCCGTAACCTATATGGCCTAAAGGGACCGAGGAATAAATTAACACTCAACTTTCTTAATGAGCATCCATATTTCGTGGCTATTGCCGCGTAACGGCTCTATTGTTGTTGCGCATTCGAAGCAATAAGCAGTGGAAGGCTCTCGAGTTCACGGGGCGACATAATTCACCGAGTATATCGCCTTCCTCTTCGTGGCTATATCGGCGACGGTAGCGTAAGAGGAGCATACATAATCAAAGTTTAATTACGGACACGTCGTGATGCTTGGTGAGCGTTTCAACGGCAGAATGCACATGATAGGGCGTCTCGGCTCCCAATGCTAATAGCCGGTGCACTTTCGCGAATACCTAGGAGCGGAGGAGACGGAGTGACGCGGCTCTCCGGCGGTTGTTGCATTCGTATTTGATGCACGTGTCGGCTTGCCGAGCTCCTGTCTCGCGACCCTCTTCGGTTAACCAGCAATTTTCTCCTACTCGCGCCCGCGCCCCGGAACAACGGTCCCTTATAAATGCATTCGGTTTTAATACCGACGGCGGGAAATTAGTCTCGGCTTTGGCTCGCGTATCCGTTACGCTTTGTTAAACTCCATTCGATGCTGCTCCACGTTTCCTTTGGCAAGCCGACGCGGTTAAAGATTCGTTCGTGTCTGCTCCATTATCGGCTTAAGCTCCGCGCAATTTTACATTTCCCCCGCTACTGGCTAGCGGCATCATCCTTGACACTATTTATTATGACACGGTCGCTTGTATTGCCCAGACCTGTGACCAGCCAAACGTATTGAATTGCCCATTGATTGTCCATTGGTTTTCATTTTAGCCGAGAGTTGTATTACTTCGATCGATCATCGGTATCGCCCACTACGACGATCGTCACGGATGCGTTTATGCTGAATCAGCACTGCTTCTTCTTCTCCTCCCTCCCTTCCGCGCTAAGTGTTTCCATTTATTCAATTAATAGGGATTTGGTTGCTGCGTGCGCTATTCGGAATATCATTCGCTCTCTAATAGTTCGTTCGGTTCACGCTTCTTTTCACGCTTTTGTTCGTTTAATTAAATGACAATCGAGACGAAGAGCCATTGAATGGCAAGTGATTGCTTTACGAATAGAATAACTCTTTGGAAATAAATTCAAATTAATGCTACCAATGGTTCTCTAAATTTTGTGGCGAGCGTAAGCCAATGCGCGGTTTCTACGTATTTTTCAGAGCCAGCCAAATTTCCAAAAGATATGGCCTACTAAAGTACTTTTATAACATCATTCTTTCTTCTAAGAATATCCTAGCAATGGGTAGTGGGTGGTCCAGGTGGATGGAGTAATATGTCTATTATACTATTAAGTTCCCGGGAACTTACGAAAAATTTAAAGAATTCGGATTTTAAGATTTTTCTATTGCTTTTCTTTTCTTTTTTTTGTTTTTGTTTTTGTTTTGTTTTTGTTTTTTGTTTTTTTCAAATTTTACACACGTATTTTCTACATACAAATTTGGTTATTAACAAAAGTTTAAACCGTTAGGGCCATTTTATTATCCATAAGATTCGAAGTTTTAAAAGCTATTCTTGCATATTCTAAACTCTTTGTCATAAAATTTTAGAGACGAGCAACTTAACTAACATTTCTAGCATAGAGATTGAAATGAAAATTCTAATTAAATTTTACTTATATTTTATTAACTATGCGGTTTTATCATTCATTTTTAATAAAGGAATGGAAATTTTTAAAACTACGTAGTTTTATTTACTTATTTATTTATGATGATAACGTTTTACGATGTATGAAAATATAAAAGACAAAAAAAAGAAAATGACAAAGAAATAAAAAAAAAAACAATAGAAAAAATATCGAAAATCGTTACGTTTGGTAAAATTCTCAAGAAAAAAGTCAAGGAAGCAAGTTTAGCGAGATAACTTATGTGGGTAAAAAAATAGTTATGCTTAGGCATTCAAAAATTTAATAAGAAATATTCATCTTGCGAATGCTGAATTCTAGAATATATAATAATCTATTAATTTTTTTCTCGTCACTAGGATTAAAAAGTGTTTCATGTAGTGCTGCATTATTTTAAGGTAAGACGAATCAATTTCTCATATTCTTCTATATCTTTCTCAAATCATTCTCATCCTTAAATATTCGTCCCACGCTTTTTCAATATAATAGGCCTATTTATATTTATATATAATAATGACCATTTTAAGTAGAAAGAAATAATGTCCTCGTAATAAGCCTGCACATGCTTGTTTACCCTCAGATATTACGTTAAATTTTGTGGCAGCAAATTTAATGAAGAGGATGTGGTTTTAAAGGGGCGTCAGACAGAAGATTTGTCTTAGACCGCACAATTCATATATAAATTAAAGATAAAGGGCGAAAAAGACGGTGTAATGTAGTGTTAGAGCAGTGAATTCTCCGCGTCCGCTTAAGTGCAGCTCGTGTTTTGTTATGCGTCGAAGATTGCTATCCAACAAGAAGTTCACCGCTGATATCCTATAGCCTCGTATTTTCGTATGTAAACATGCTCCCGTATGTACTAGAGTGGAAGGGAGGATAGTGAATGTGAATATTTATCGGTGCGTGTATTCGAGAACGGTTGGCCCTGTTAAAGCTGTCGCGCAGGCATTTCACGGGAATGGAAAAAGATCCGAGCGATGGGGAGGGATGAGCGGTGGGCGTAAGGGCGAGTGGTGGGAGAGGGAGAGATCGCAAGTTTCGAGGAAAGTGTATTTGCTTGGAAGAGGTTAGAAATTAGGGCACGTGGACCGGTATAAATCAGCTCTGTAGACACGCGAAAAGAAGCCGGGCGGTGTGCAAGCGCATCTATAATATCCCCATCCTTCGGCAATCTAAAAAGCTATTGCCGGAAAACTTTGTTTGCTCGCGTATAATTAAAATCATTATTCTAAAAATTTAATTACCTCGTTTTGGTTTCGCTCATTATATCAATTATAACTCATATAATTAAAAATGGATTGGAGAAAATTTAATGAGTTACTTTATCATTTTAGAAAAATATTTGCTCTTTAAATTGTGCTGTACGAAAAGATTTGTATTTAATATATCAATATACTTTAAAATGTCAATAATTGATCGAAACGTACTCGAATACTGATGTTTGTTTTTTTATTGTCGAAACTCAGAGAAAAATGTTTAAATATTAATATTTTTCACATTTTTACATAAGCTTATACACTGTGTTTAATTATATATACATTCCCATTAAAATGTATTTACTCAGCGATAATGTTAAAGAAACTAACAATAGTTAAATTAATATTAAACCGAACATTATAGTGTGTCTGTAATTATATTTGTAAGAAAATTATGCAGGATTACGATTTCATACTTGAGCGACTTTAAATATGAAAATTGTATATTATTAATCGTGCAGCTCTGATCATATGATTTTGTTATTGAGATCGATGAGACTAGAGGACGCTTTTGTTAACAAATTAATTTTGATATCATTTAAAAAACAAATTGTTTTTTTAAGTGATATTTCAAAGCAATATAAAAGATTAAAAAATTACAATTCTTAATTATTTTGTTTTATTATAATTATAAGTTGTTTTAATTATAAGGCATTTAAGTTAATTAATTAAATTCAAGCTAAGTGTAGGGCAGAATAGAAGTAGACTCATTATAAACAGTTATCTATTAATTATTAACGACATAATGAAATTATTTAATGGCTGAAAAATTAAGTATTTAGTATTGAATAATTGATCTGTTAGGCTTTAATAAATATTTAATAAATCATAAGTTGGTTTCAAAATGACAAATATTTTATAGTTCTACTTCGCCTCTGTATCATCTCCGTATATAATATGGATCAGCATAAAAAAGTAAGTTATAAATAAACGCTATTGAAAATTATTTCTATTGGAACGTAAAATTACCTGATTTCTTGTATCGTTATAGGATAATTGATACGACTCCTGTACGAAAGCGCTAATTATATCCTTTTTGTATTAAGAAGATAGTTCTCAGTAGCAGATTACTGGTAGTTGAACCGACTTACGGGGAGAGTCGAACAAAGTAGTGGTGGATAGTCTTGACAATTTCCAGGGGTTACTTAATTTGGTGTTTTAATCCAGTAGCCATTAACACCTAATCATCTATGCAATGATGAAATCTCTAGTGTGACAGGTTTAGTGCCTCATTCGTTAATCGGTGACAAAAATGATTTTGTTTTTTGGATGCTGATTTTTCAACGCTGTGTCCCGTTCGACTTTATAGCGCTTGAGGATGGCTCCAGAAGTTGAGGCTGAAGAAAGGTGGAGCAGGATGGAGTACCTAGAGTTTGTCAATCCTTTCCGATGAGGAAGTGATTGTAGCACCCGATCAATCTTCAGAAGTGGTGCTTGAAGGATCTCACGGATACCCAACGGTCCTCTTGGTAGTATAAAAGACCATTGGATGTCATTGGCTTCGACAAAAGTAATTCACGAAGGCGGTGTTGAATAGCAACACCATGGAACACTGTAGTGGTTGTCACTGGACATTTGACGATGGAGACGTCGATCAACCTCTCGAAGAAGATTGAGGGCGAGCAATTCGAAACCATCTTTAGATAAATCCTTCAGGTTGAGAACATCGCTACGTATCAGCGTGTTTCTTGGTATTTACTATTTATATTTATATGCATCAGAAATGGTCGAGAACAGTCTCATTCCATAATAATCTCAAAATATATTGATTTTTAGACTATTATTATGTTATAGTAGAACGAATTATTATTAAATTCTTACTGTTATGGAATACTTGTTTCGAGATCAATAAAAGGTCAAAATGCATATTACTTTTAAATTTTACGAACATTTTCAATATTCAAGCTAGTTTAGAAACCTAGTCTACAAAAAATAATAAACAATATGTACAATAAATAATAAATAAATACAAAAAATAAAAATAATAAATAATATATATATATATATATATATATATATATATATCATTAAAAGATTTGATTATGGTAATTTTTAGACACAAAGGTAAATGTTTCCATAGTTAAGCAAATACAAATACATTTCATTTGTACTTTTATTATAAAATATGTACTAATATTTATAATTAAAATATTTGTAATGAAATATAGAAAAATGTTATTTTAAAAAATTTTTTTTAGTAAATAAATTTTTTAAAATAACTAAGTATTTTTTCGTTATTATAAATTTAGAAAATCATATATTACTTGATATTTAATATTAGCTATAACTTTGTTATACCTTTTTAAATGATAGGAAAAATGCAAGATATTGTTTCGATTGTATTTATTGCATAAGAAAAGTCAATAATATTAGCGAGCTGGGAGATTATTTTATTTACAGATTTTCCATGTAAGTCTATTTTGATCTTACGTCTTTTTACTTATCGGTTTTTCATCTGCTTTACACATGATAGATTCTATAAACAGCTCAAGGGTTACAATTATTTTTCTAAATAACTTTTTTTTAGCAATTACAGGCCGTCAGTTGCGTGCACAAATCTTGATAAACGTTAACATTATTTTCACAAATTATTTGAACCTTCGAGCTCATGATGCTGAACGTAGGTGTATGTGAGTGTGAGTGAATGAGTGAGTGAGTGAGTGAGTGAGTGAGTGAGTGAGTGAGTGAGTGAGTGAGTGAGTGAGTGAGTGAGTGAGTGTGTGTGTGTGTGTGTGTGTGTGTATGAGCTTGAAGGGCTAACGCGATGGTAAACGTGTGTGTTCACGTATTCGTGCAATTGGTCGAATGGGCGGGCGCTTCATTAAAGCTCATCTTTTCGTAATGCGAATGCTTGCGATTACCGTTATCGTATAATATAGGGGAAGTCAACGTATATAAGCCAGGACCA
>NW_011948415.1:7390123-7451257 GCF_000503995.2 Ceratosolen solmsi marchali
AGAGAAAAAGCTTTGGGTGCCGATGAATCCGCGTTGTAATTAATTTACATCGAACGTTTCGTGCCGATCAGCTTGTTAAAGTAATCCAGTCATCTTTTACGAGCTTAATGAGTTGGTATTAATATCTCCAACCCGCGCGTGCGCGATTAATCGCTGGAGCTCATTATGCGATGCGTCGTAAAATGTTGGAATTCTCTTCTGTACCCAATAATGACACATTGGTCAACCTTGGCCGTTTCATTGCTATTGTCTCGACGTTATTTACTAATTTCGTTGATTGTTGGATGATCAGTAAAACTCGTTAGAACAGGCGATAATATCAGGGTATAAATAAGAAGTGATCTCTGCATCGAATATTATCGGCTATCTAATCGCTTAACCATTTGCCTTCTCTGTTCTATATATACCAGGAAAATCTAATAATTGATAAAGGACTCTTATTTCTAATGAATAATACATTGGTTATGTAAGGTTTATTAAATGCTTTTCGGTGATAAAATCTGCATGGAAATAGTACTCGTTATTTGTATAATATTGTATAAATTTTGTATATTATGATGATTTTTTAACGTGCTTTAATTGAAAAAATGTAAACTGGCAATTTAATATGAAAATAAGCATACATATTTTCGTCTAATTTATCATAAAACCGCCTTCGTTATTAGCATAAATTAATAATTCATAAAATAATGTTATTATTCATGTAAATAAGTTAACTTTCTCTATTATGAAAAAATAAATAATATAGAATTTTCGTATAAAATTATTTGAGCAGGATGAAATTTTAAGATAGTAAATGAGTGAAGATGTTGAAGATATCATGGGGACTTACAAAGTTTATATAGAAGCATAGAAGCAGCTGTAGAAACATATACAATATTAGTTTATATATTCAATATCATATATAATATTTAATAATATATTAAGAAATTAATCTATTAAGTACCAATCGAGTTTTTGTTTTAATTATAATAGTTAACATTTTTGTTCATATTTAATGAGTGAACATGGGAGCAGATTATTATAAATTATTTAGTGGAATGAATGATCTTATTTTTACATACGCAATTTGAAACTGCGACTGTATATGTCAAGATTTTGATTAACCTAATTTATTTTATGAGTTTTCAACAATATTATTAAAGTTTTTAAGTTACTGTGCGTAAATTTAGATGAAAAATAGCAAATATATTAAACAAAATTTTAGTAATTAAACAATATTTTAGTTTTCACAAGTTAAGAAAGTTTCTAATAAAGAAATTTATTAAATTAAAGTATATAATCGATTTAATGAAATTTGAAATAATAGAACTGAGAAGAAATAATTCAGAAAAAATAACAAGTTAATTGTAAATAGATACTGATTATTATAATGTAACAGTAAAAATTAATTTTCATTAGGCACTTATAAATTGTCAGTTAGTTATACATAGTCTGTTAATAGGATAATTTTTTTTATTATTAAATATTTGGATGCAACTATTTGTTTTATAAAGTTAGGTATTGATGGAAACTATAAAAATTTTGGTTCATGATAAATAATAAATTTGTATGAATTTTTATCTTTTTGTTTTCTATATCATCACTTTATTTTATAAAAATGAAACTTTAAACAATAAAACGTGGAATAAAAAGAAAAATAATATTATTATGGAAAAAAAGTTCATATTTTTTTATCAAAAGAAAATATTTAAAAAAGATTAAATAAAATAGTACATATAAATTCGTTACTGTTTTGATGTTTATTTATGCATGCCCTTGCGTTTGTGTGTAAATACAGAAACGAAAACTTATAAATTTGAAAGTATATATATATATATATATATATAGATTGGTTTTATAATTTCTCTTGCATGAACAACAATGCCGAATAAAATACTAATGTTTAATGTTTTATATAAATGAAATCTAATGATTTAGATTTATAATAAATTTGTTTGTATTTTAAGAAAATTTTTCACTAATAAAAAATTGATTTTTATTCTATTGATTAATTTAATTATTGACTAAAAAAGATATTCTTTATTTTTAATAAAAAATAATGCTCAATGCAGATATTATCAAATTATTTATAAGAAAATATTTGCTAAAAACATGGAATGCTTTTTTCATTTTTTTTTACTTCATTAAAAAGATATAAGTTCAATTTTTTATGATTTTTGAGAAAACTAAAACGAAATGAAAGATTTATCAATATAATGAGACTAATCTATTTTCATAAAAGAAATATATATCTAATATGCTTTTTTTATCATTGAAACTCGAACATTTTATACCTTCACTACGATCATTTACTCATACGATACGACTTAAAATTTTTTTATTGAAATTCGGAATTCGTTTCAAAGGCAAACATCATATTGTATATAATGTATATAAAATGAGCGCAGTATTTTATATTATAAATTTTATGTAATATATAATAAGTATATTTTACTGCTAAACTCTATTACAAATATTATAAATGATACTTAGTCTTATTATAATATTAAGCATTTTATAAACTTTAATTAAGGAATTGTCATAAACGTGAATAAAATAGCAAATGTGGTTTTAATATTTTTAATAATTAATTGCTAAATATCCAGTTGAAATAGTAATAATTTGAAAATATTCATAAATTAAATAACATGAAATTTGCAGCAGTTAGATAAATAAGAAAAGTGTATGGAATTATAAGTAAAGTGAAGCTCATTAGCATTACTTTACCGAAGAAACATTGGTATTTATTATTATATTTAATATTTTACTACATTCAAATAAAAGCATTACAATGTAGTTGACTAATTTGTAACATTTAGTTGCTTGTTGCGTACTAAAGTCGATTTAATGTACGAGGAATTCCAAGAAAAATGAGATAACTGTATAACAGACCACGAACGAACGAGTAACAATAGGTGCAAAAGGACAACGAAGTTACGAAGTATCTTTGAACGTTCTAAACAATAACATCATGATAGTTGGATTAAATTAGATAAATTAAATAATAGAATTAAATTAAATGATAGCACAATGACGTAAATAGTAGGAAAAAAACATTGTACTCTTTATAAATTTTAGACACTATATAAATAAAAAAAAGAAAGGATATCATAGAATTATTTTTATATAAACTATTCCATTAATTGAAGTAATTCCTTTAATTGTAAATTATTATTACTTTTAATAACAAAGCAATGACTAATAAGGTATTTTCATTTATTTTTCATTAGCAAAATTGAAGGACTTGAGGCTTATAGGTATATATATATATTAATATATAATATATTGAGGCACGCGAAATGAAAATTTTTACAAATAGTTATATCCATCGTTGAAGTATTCATTAAAATTTTAACAAGTAATTACAGATCGCTATATAGGAATTTTCAATATTATTGATATGAATATGGCGACAGGATCGAGATGATAGTATATTTAAATTCGGAAGCACAATAATATTTAGCAGCACGACATTTGAGATTCTAGCGAAATAATACGTACGCAAAAGTGTAAGGAAAAAATAGAAATTTATGCATGATAAATCTATGTACAGGTCTGATCAATCATTGACAAAGGCAAAGTTTGGCAGATGAAAGATTTCTTGAATTTACATAATAATAGGCTGCTCGATCCTTTACTATTTTTTCCTTTAGTCTGTTACTCGTCATTATACGGAGATGTAGGCTGAAGAGAGTCTATGTTGACTACATGCTACAAGCTGCTTATGTTATATAGTATTCATAGGAGGTAAACACTGGTAAGATAGAAAAACATATTGTACTAGTTGTGTAATACAAGATATATAATATTAGCTACTTTACCACAAAGATATTCTATTAAAGTCATCGCATTGGCAAATTAAAAGCCAAAATTTAATACTACGATGAATAATAAGCTATATTTGCGAATAAAGGAATGAGCTTTTAGCATTACTGGAAATTATAATATTTAAGCTTCATTCAGAATAAATCCAATAATTATTCAAATAAGTAACTTAATTGGAAATTTACGCATTTAATATGTAAATGAAACTATAATTTCTTTTTAATAAAATTTTGTCCTTTCTTTTAATATAGGATAGCCAGGATCAACCAAGGCAAGTTTAAAAATGTTTAAGATTGAAAATATAATTTTTTAAAATAATTATATTTTACACATTTAGAACTTCATTTTAGTATTTGGAATTTTGTGTTGGAAAATTTATACAATGATTTTACGGGGTAAATTTATGCTCTGTCATAATATAATCTTAAATAGGAGAAGTAATTACTCAAATTTATAATGTAATAATAAACTATTTGCCGTTTTATTAATAATATTACTTTTATGAGATTATGAAGATTATATTATTTTATTACGAATAATATCTGTAAATGTATAATATGTACAATATAATAATACGGAAAAGTTTATGTTATTAATGTTAGTTAAGAGAAGATTCGTTCGAATATGTATTTAAATTATAAAATTACTTTATATTCCGTTATTTAATATATATTTAATTATGTTATTCATTACTCTTATTACTTTTTGTTATCTGTATTGTGTAAGCCGTAACAAGTACTTTTAATATTAAATATAATTATAATTATCCTCCTAGTGATATACAGTTTAATGATTATTTTAATAGTAGACAATTTGCTTCCATTAAATGGTTTCATTGCATTACAAATACAATAAGAACGATGCTTTGTTGCCAATGTAAAATCTGTATACATATAAGTTTTTTGTTTTAATTATTAAAATACTTTGGTCAAATTCGGCTTTAATATTTACTGGCGTATGGCTATGTATTGAAGTCCTTAAATACCCGTATAAAAGTTGTATATTAGTGATATATTGCTTGAATATCTTGTCCGAGAGCATTTTTATTTTAATATCGCTTCTACATTGCCGAGAATAAAGCCATTGGACAAAAAGAAGAATGATGACAATTCAGAAAATGCTTACGGACACAAGCAACGAAATTAAGTCAAATATATTTAAATACCCGTTTTCGAAAAAAATGTAAAATCTTCTATTATAGGAAGAACGTCGTTAGTATTCTATCTCATACTCCATGCCGAAGTGGTTACATAATTTTCGAAAGTCCGAGTGAGTATCTTCTCGCCGCAAAAAAGTCCTAGCAAGCAAATCTCCAGCTAGAAAAAAGCTCAAGAATGTACGACGAACAAGAATTCGATTAAGATGCAAAGGCTCGATAAACGGTGCAGGCAAGTGGGCCGCGAGGTGCGCATGTTAAATCGAGCGAGTAGCTTATGAGCCTGAGATAAGGTCCCCCGTCCCTCTCGTTCGAGCGCGTTGTCCCTTCGTTGTGCGCCGCCCCTTTCTCTTTCTCGATGCAGGATTAATGAAAGTCCCGGTAAGGGTCTGGCAAAGAGACGAAGCCGCACGGCGGCTTTATAAGCAGGACTCGCAGAAATATAGCAAAGTGGCTGCGCGAGAGACAACTGGAGAAGCAGAAAGAGAGAGAGAGAGAGAGAGAGAGTCTTGCGAGACGTCAATTCCCTTATCGTCTTCGAAGGGTAACCTCGATGGTCTTTTCCTGCTTCCAGAAGGTTTTTTTCCCACTTTGCTCCTCACTCGGGCTTCTTTCGATCTCGTCCGCAGATCTTCTCATATCTGGTGCGTTTCGCCTGCTTTACCATTCGGAATATTTGAATTCCAACGGCTGGAGCGTCTTCTTCCCTTTTTCTTCGCTCTCACTGGATTCGCTCGCTCGCGATATTATTCTTCAATTTGGATTAAGCCACTCGTGGAGATTTCGTGAAAAGTCCTTGGAATTTTTCGTGATTAAGCGAGCCCTGCATTTTTGTTAAAAATCTTGACACTGATTCCGTTTCCATTTCTCGGCAAAAGCATAGTGATTTTGCACTTAGGTTCGCTTTTAGCAATCTTGCGGCTTCATGAAAACGCGCTCAGTGCCGCCTAAATTGAAATCTTAATCAAATGAGCTATGTGTCTACGAACTTGCCTGTGTTTACGTGTGCACATTTGTCTACATGCCTGCATTTGCGTGTTTGTTTCGGTGTGCTGCTGGGAGTATGGATGGTCGTTGCACATCTGGTAAGTGTGCATCAATGTGAATACATTTTCAACAAGTTTTTGAGCCAACCAAGCAACGAAGGAATGGATTTCCGCGATTCCTTCAAGATTATCCTGTGTATAATTATGTATAATTGTGTATAACCAGACCCTACTGTATTATCATTGTTTTGTTTCAATGAAATCAGTGAAAATTTCTGATGCTTATAATTGATTATTTTGTATAACTCATAGTAATTAAATGGTACTAAAAAAGGATTAATAATATAATTTATGCTACTGCAATTAGTTTATTATTATAAAATTATTTTTATTTTTATACAAATTAATAATTAATCATTATAATTCATTAAGTTAATTGAAAATGTAAAACAAAGATTTTATATGCAACGAATAAAAACTATTAATTATGATCGCATTATTTAAAAACAAAAACGAAATACATTACAAGAATAATAGAATAATTGTTCTGTGTTAATTACACGCTATTATAACGAATGCTTTATTAGTATAATTCATTTTCTATATCGGATATATCGGTAATTATTAATGTTGATATTGACACATTGGGTAATACTCAAATTATTTATAATTTTATGACTAAAAAACAAGAATTAAAATATAATTTTTAAATCAATTTTAAATTCTAAATTTTCAGTTGATATTTGACTTAATTATAATAAACAAAATATATTAATTTTTAAATAAATTAAAAATCTTTAAGGAGTTATTTAAATTAAAATTCATGATGAGATACGAGTAGATAATACATTGTTAGAATCATTTAAAATATACCAGGCATTAAAGTACGGCTATACATTATCATCTCTGTTATTTAATTCACTTCTGAAATGTGTAATGAGATTTATAAAAAAAATAAAATAATGATTCGTTAAATTTGATAAGTATAACTAAAATTTATCTAAAATAATGTTTCATCGCATAGTATTAACTATGTCTATATATTGGAAAATACAATTATATTTTGTATATATTAAATTAATTAAAAATTAAATAATATTTTTACACACCAAAAAAGAAATAGTAATAATATATTGCAAAGATATAATAATAATATTTATATATAATAATAATAACTTGTGATAAAAAATTATTATTTTTATGCTGTGTTTTTGTACGTAAAATATGATTATTATTTTATGTTTATGCTATAAGCTGTTATATATTTTTACATATTTATTGAAATAAAAATTTATGTTAAATTTTGTTTTTTATAACTTTGCTTTATTGTATAATTGCTATTGATATATGATTTCTATTATAACCATCAATAAAGGAATATATTGTGATATATATATATACTACATTGGAAAAAGAGTAATTCATAGGATTAAAATATGTAAACTATGCTTATACGGATATGAACAGAGAAGAGAGATATTATATCATATAATGATATAATAAATCTTATAAATTTTAGACGGGCTTGTAAAGTAACTGACACAAAACTCTGAACTGAAACTCGATTTGCTAGAAGTGAATATAAAACAAATATTTACTCCAAATCTTATATATATTGGTAGCACGATTTATATTATTTACATAATAATAATATCTGCATCATTCATTTAGAATATATATTCAAAATTTATAATATTGTTAAATTTCAATAATTAAACAATTAATATTAATCAATAATAAGAATAAAAGACAATAAAAGATATCCTTTTTAAATAATTGATAATTTAAAAACAATTACAACTATATAAATATTATATTATTTTCAAGTTTTTTTTTTAATTGTTCATACTACATAATTAAATGTAATCTGATTAATTGATTTTCAGTAATAAAAATATATTTTAAAAAATTCTATAATCCAATGAATTAATATTTTATACAAATATTTAAAGCAGTTGACATCTGTAAGTATTGATTAAGTTAATATTAAATAATATATATTTTGAAATGTACAAATTCAACTAATTTTACAATTTATTCGAAAATTATCGAGTATTATAAATTATATTTATAACTACAATTTTAATACTCAAAATTTTAACTAAATTCCATATGGCTTTATGAACACTGAAATTCTTTAAATAATTCTAATGTTATACTATAAAATATTATTAAAATAACAAAATGGTATGTACGCTTTATTTAAATATTTTAAAAGTAGAAATATAATAGAATAATTTAAATATAAACTAAAAACTATGATAATAACTGACTATAACTATGACAATTTCAATTACATTTATAAATTGAATTTTAAAAATATATTTTCAAAAATATTTATAAAATATGAATAAAATAAGCTGCAAACAATTTGATTAATAGTTATAGCAGCATCTTATGACAAGAAAATACCACATTCATTATTTAAATTTTCTGTATTATATTTCATTGATAAAATAAGAAAAACAAGAAATTGGGGCAATGAATATAAAAATTTTTTATTATAAATAATTAATATTATATTTAAGAATTATGAATAAGTTATAATTAATATTGTTGTTAATTTTAAAAGCAGCAAATTAAATTGCGGTAGCAAAATTTAACTAATTAATTCTATTAAAACTAAATATTGTTTCATATATTTAATCTATCTTCACGAAAATGTTGTAACTAAATGATTGTGTTTAAAAGTTAATTAGATTAATTATGATTCAATTACAACGATCACAATTACAAACAAACTTATCTTAAATAAAGATTGTATTCAAATATTAATATGTATATATATATATATAATATTTAATTAAAAAAAATAGTTTAATTTAATCGATTTTGATGGAATAAATATTAAATGTAAATTTTTCTGTTTAGAATGATTTATAAAAAGATTAAATGAAAATTTATATGTTAAATATGTAGACAGAATTTTAATAAATTAAAAAATTCCAATATGGAAATAAAGCTATAAAAAAAAGTAAAATTACTACTCAAAGAATTAAAAATCGAGTATTAGTTGTATTGTGTAATTTGCTAAAAATGATACAAAATTAATATTTACTAAAACTGTTTTAATTTACCTTTAAATGCATTATTAAATGCTATGTATATTATAATATATTAATGATTATTATTGTCAAAATTTTTATTAAATTATATCCATTATAAAAATCAACGATCAATGAATCGTAGTAGCGAGTACTAAAGTTGAAAGGATAAAATTTTTAATAATGTGACCGACTAATGTCATTTACAACATTTTCACTAGGAAGCGATCGAGAAAACAACCATGGTGGCATATTCCAAAAAGCTGTCAATGTTGGTTCATCGTGGCTTCGAACTCCAGTTGCTCACCTTCACGTAGACCTCAACAGAATTCCAACAATCTATCGTGCAAATACGTAAAGTTCAAGCACACATTAAAAAACCATTAAGTACGTGTAAACATTCCGTTCTCGAACTTGGGCACTAAAATGATATATACGTGGCAAATATGATATATTGGAAAATGGTGCATAATATTCATTTAATTATCAATATTTCTGTCTATTTAACATATAATTATTAAAGAGAAAATATATTTTTATTTAAACCTATAAACTACGGCGATTCAGCACTGAATATAGTATCATTTACTGGTAACATATAATGTATTAAAATTGTTGAAATAATATTCATTTTTATTTCTTTATCTATTTGGAATAATTTTAATGAAAGAGGTTGTTTTAGCGTTGGTTTTAGCGAGGTAGTTTAAGATTCTATGTTTAAGTAATAAGATGTGTGCTATTATTAATATGGAAATACACGAGTAGTTTGTGATTACGTTTAGGGATGCTGCTTATCCCTCGTGTATTGCTCTGATATTATACACACATTGATATGCATATAAACGGAAGCTCGTTTTTTCCAGTGCAATATTAAAGTCCGATACGATGTAAAAATATTAGATTTATGAAGTGTCACTGCCACGTAGCATACCTTAAAGTGCTATAAACAATATTGCAATTAAATGAAAAATGTCTTGATTTCTGAATAGTCGTACAAACGTTTCAAAATGCAATGAGTTCCTATTCTCTTATACAATAAATGCATTGCGAAATATTATTGAGAAATGCTGTTAAAAAATACATGTGCAGCGTATAACAAATATAAGTTTTAAGCCCCGTTAAAACAATACATTATTGTCAATATATATATATATAGGGAAAAATAAGTTAGATGGATAATTACGAAATTATGAAAAATTGTTCATATAAGCCGATCAAAGTATTTCAAATAACTTGATCGTTATTGCGTATGTTAACCTAGTACTTCTGCTCTTGTGCACGTATTGCCGACAACGTAGTTATATACGCAGTTGCGTAATTTTCCAAAACTATGTCAGAAAGTATTTGAAAAGCTTCAAGTTGAGAGCAATTTAGAGGAGAATGAAACAATTCGAAGCCAACGTGAGTATTTTTTATTTCGCTTTCGCCTCGAGTGCCATTAACCCAAACATTTTGGGACTATCCATTGAAGTCTTTTGATTAAATCGAACTCTTCATATCGGATGGTGTTTCAAGTATTAATTTCTTTTCTTTTTACTTTTCGTAAATATTTGTACCTGTGTAATTATGTCGTTTTTGTAGCACGAGACTATAAGAATGTCCGCTTAATTCTACTTTGGACGTTGGAATGGATTTTCAAATTGTTCTCTTAATTAGTACAAGTATTGCTACAATTAGTTAGTGGAATTGGTACTTGATTTGATGATGCGAAGCATTATATTTTCTTTTCTATTTTCAGATTGACTATTAATAAGTTATATTCTTTGACATAAATAGTATGAAAAATATGATACTGTGCAGACAATGACATGTAAGGTCAATTTATCAAGACTCCTTATCACAATACATATATTAACATTTTGCTAATTCAGTCTAAAAATTTTTATTTATGTGATTAATATATAATATCTATTGAATAAAACTGAAGATATCCATTTATTATAAGTACTTTAATATTATTATATATTTATTTTGTATCTCACTTTCTAATTTTTTCAAAATATTCTATATATCGAGCAATTAGTAATCTTCGACGCCTACGCATATCTATAACCTATGTTAAGTGATTCCAAAATAATTTTTTATTATTAAAATATTGATTAAAAACGGGTTGTTCAAGATTTATTCGTACTTGAATAGTTTTAATGAAAAAAATAGATTAATCTTCACGCACTAACAGAAATATGTCGTATTATTTTACTTATCGAGTTTAATTATTTTATTGAGTTAATTTGTAATTAGATTTAAGCTTATTGGTATTTAAGTTATTATGGTAGATAAATTTGTCAGTCGATTTATTATTTTGTTAATTAATTATATATATATATATATATATATATATATATATATATATATATATATGCGTGCGAGCGCGCGCGCGCGCGTGTGAGTTCATGATTGAATAGAATCAAGTTAGAATTGACAAATATAGCAGCGCGCGCGTGTGAGTTCATGATTGAATAGAATCAAGTTAGAATTGACAAATATAGCACATCTAGTTGCTGACGATAGTTCATGCATAGTAAATTATTTGTTTTTATATAATGAATGTCACGATTTTATGCACTTAATTTTTACTCGTAAGATTTCATAGATCTTCATTATTTGTAAAGAACTTGTAAAAAATCCAAGGATGAATCAATTAACGCATACTTACTTACTATAAATCGCAACTCTACTTGTTAAATTTACGAGATACATCAATATTTAATTTTATTTATTATATGTAATACTAACAAATATTATATATATTATGGTAAGATTCGTAATCGATTTATGAATATTTAGAAACAATTAGAATATGGTCTTTTTATTATTTTATATAATATTATTTTTATACCTGTAATTTTTTATGAATAGGATGTAGATAGAAGGAATTAATTTAATATGTGCATTATTTATTTTAATACTTATATACGAGATATTATCGGTATAATATATATTTTTTTTCATCAAAAATGTGAAAATTCAAAATTAACCGGTTTAGTCTATTTTTGTCAGTATATTTTACAGGCTCGCCGTAGGCGCTCAAAGTATTTTTCCTCATCTATTTTATAAATGCATTTAAAAAAATGAATATGAACTTTAGCGAGTGATTCGAGGAACAGAATAAACACGTTGGGTATAAATGTAAGTATGTCGGTGAAGAGAGTCTGGGGCATATTTTTAATTTTTTCGCGGTCATATACTTGAAGAATTTTCCTGCATTTTGTTTATGTGCAGTATGTTAGGATTTAAAGGTTCTAAGACACGTTTTACCAACCTAAAGAAGTTTTCGAATGACCTGGAAAAGTGACTAAAACTATTACTTTCCATGCTCGACGCATATTATTATGTTGTATAAGCATAGCATAAGATCCACGAAGCTGCAATAAGTCATTTTTGCTTTTACGCATGGGGATCTTATTTTACGTTTACATTTTACATTTAATTCAAAATAAGAATTTATTTTTTAGTTTATATAACAAACAGTTTAGTAATATATATGAAGTCAATGTGGATCATGATAAAATAAATTAAATTATGTTAAATTAATTAAATAGGATTATTTAATTTTCTTCATTTCACCAAAAATAATCTACTTATCAGCTATTTGTAGAGTGAAGCATTATTTATTTAAATTATTTCAAGAGAATAAAAAAATAAATACTAATTTTTGTTATATACTGCAGTCTTTTGATTTAAAAATGGAATTATTTCAAAATAATCATAATTTTTTTATCTTAAACATTTATATGTGTTATTCTTTAATAATGTGGTTCCTAATCAATCTTTTGTTTAGTACTTACTATTATCAAATTGTAGTAAGTTTATTTATAAATAAATATTCAAAAAGTTAATATTGAAATCAAATTTAAGTCGAGAAATTTAAAATAATTTTATAGATACGCTATAATAAGTAATTTAAACTTCTACATTTCTATCTGTTGATAAAATATATGTGTATCTGCTATGTATTTATAAAGTTGCGCCAAGGAATCTATAAAACTTTTTTAATTTCATAAAACAGTGAGATCAATGAAATAGAAATGTTATAATATAAAGATTAATTAACATACCAACCGAGTTAAATTGCATGAATCTCGAGTCATAGATTTATCTGAATCCAATTTTAGTTGTCCAAAGTTTTATGTCATTTTCTTTTTTATGAAAAATTAGTACAGTAATTCACGAGGTTTATATAAATAAGTTATATTAAAAAGCATTATATTTTTGAATAATTATTTTTACATATTTTAAACCAAATAATTGTACTATTTTATTCCTAATTGTATTAAATACTAATAATTTCTTTATCTTTATATGTCTATATTAATTGAGACTATTTCATTAAATTTATTGAATCAAACTTTTTTATATATGATTCTGTTAATTTATTTTTGATTTTTTACATCAGACTTGACCAAGATTGAACTTTATAATTTTTGTTATGCATTATTTTTCATCTGTTTGTAAATATCTTTCTTGTATTTCAATTCTTATATTTATCGAAAAATTAAGTCGATGGAAATGTTCTGTAAGAATCCTATTATCATTTTGTGATTTTCTTAGTTATATTTATATTTCACATGAAAATCATTAATTCTTGTTTTTTTTTTTTTAAACTTATTACATATATTAATTTATTACTTTGGGTTAGAATATTACCAATTCTGTTGTTAAATTACATTTCCAAAAATATTTAAAAGAAAATTTTTCTATAAATACGAGATAGTGATTAAATTCTTTATATATTTTATGTTTGCTCAATTAAATAATTATTAGTATTAAATATTTGTTTTTTCTTCATCGTTATCCGAGTATGAGGAAATGGTATAAAAATATCGATAAGTGTAAAAATTATAACTATAATACTGCTTTGTTTAAGAATATATGAACATATGAATATATTAATTAAGAATATTTTAATTCAATATAAGGTATAAATAATACTAAAAGTATATTTAAAAATATTATAGTAAAGTGCATCAAGTTTTTACCGATAATTTATGAAATATTAAATATTTTTTACTTTATTCAATTTTAATAGAAATTTTAGTAAATTGTAGTGGAAACAAAATTTAATATTAAATAATAGAACCTTGTACAATGTTATATTTACAAACAGCAAGATTTTTAATTTATAACTTGAAGAAACAGTAAAAATATTAAGTACCATTTAATGATATTATGTATTGATTAATTGAAGAATTTAATAAAGAAATTAGAAAATTATATTCATTAGTTATGGGATAATTCGTTCCTTTACGAGGAAAAGACGGCTTTAATTTTTTAGGGAAATGGCTATCTTAATTTCCTCTGAAGCTTCTATCACTCAGAAAAATTTTATTTATTGAGTTGAGTTCAAATTTTCGTCATTTTTGTTTCAATTATTGTATATTTATCGATATATGTAAATCAATATATTATCAATATAATGAATATATCAATATATTATTTAGAATTAAATTATATTTACATTTTTTAGCTAACCATATGTGAACTTTTTATAAAACCTTATAAATGATGAAATAAAGTTGAATTTAAATTTATTTTATTCAATTTACGCTCGAATATATATTAATTGTATATTAATTACAAAAATTTAGATTAAAAATTTTTTATCATATGACTTTTGTCTCAGCTAGTTTTAGAACTATTAAATTTACATTTAATTATGTATATTTTTATTAGTCTAATATTTTACAAAATCAAGAACTTTGTTATTTTCAAGATTTATCTTGTACAGGTACGTTTGTACTGTAGATAATTTTTATTAGTTTTAGATATGTAAAGTAGAATAATCATCTGTCTTCTTCAGTATTTGCATAATATGTTAAATTATATTTAATATACAATACACATATTATTTTGATCTTTTTTTTATAGAAAACATAAATATTGGATTTATAAGAGATGTTATTCAAGTATAACATACTTAATATCGTAATATAATTAACATACATTTCTTAATATACTTATCAGTGAATTTATGTTACCATTCGATTTAATTGATACTAATTTATATTTTTCTAATATTTTTTATTTATTCAAATAGTTTTAACAATAAATTGTCATTAATGCATGTTATTGAAGTTATAGGCATGTAAATATAATGTAATAATCAAATAATTAATGCTGATTAGTGTCAATGTTGAATTTTTATATATTTTTAATTTTAGATAAATGATTTAGGTTTATTATTTAATTTTATATAAAACTGAATTTACACCATTAAAAAAAAATTTTTTAAATATTTTGGTTATTGTTTTATTTTTAAATTAAAAAAAAATGTTAAAAATGTTGTTAATTTATTTTTTGTTTAATTTACTATTGTTGATAATATAGTTTTTAATTTTCTGATATTTGATTGATAAATTTTTATCAATTATAAATATTAGTTCATAAAACTATTTTAAAAGATATTAATACATAATATCAATATTAATTAATTAAGTGTAAAAATATAATAATAAATTATGTTAAAGTAATAATAATAAAAGAAATTAATTTGATACGCGATGTATTTTTTTATTATAATGGTCGATATTTAAGATCATTTTATATACTTTGTAAATTTTATGTTAATTAACGAGTATACTTTTTTTATAAGGTTCTTTTGGTTCAAGATTGAACTTTCGTTTAGAGTGCAATAGTCAAATAAAATTCAATCGCTAAACAGAAGCAGCGTCAGCTATCATTGGTATAGGAAAAGAAAGTTCAGTGAGAGCATTGATGGAGTTTATTCAGTTCCTAGATAAAGGAAAAACTTTGACCGATTAATATGACTATAATTTTTTGATATGTGTATCAAAACTTCTGATGGAAAAAAAAGAAACAGAGGTACATAGCGACGGCGCTAAAATCATTTCAAAGCTAGAAGTTATGTTAGTAGTAAGTTAAGCAATAATTGTAATAGAATGATAAATATGAAAACTTTCATGAAAATTCAGATGTAATAGGTACACGAGTAAAATATTTGACGCAATATGTTTCTCACATGCGTCTTTAGATATTCGAAATACTTGATATCTATTGTCCTGTGAATAATTGTTGAAAATATTTACAAGTACATCACCTACGGGATATTACAAGCAGAAAATAATTTGTAGAATAATTTACTACAGATAAATTATTTATTGAATTATTTGTTATGTAATATATTAATCATTTAACTTCAATCTATTTATAAATTAATTTCTTTATAGGTATAGCTATAGTTACATAAAGAATATTTATTAATAAAAAATTTAGTGCTCTAGAAATCAATATTCATAAATTAGAGATAAGAATTTTAAAATACTCATTTTATTTGTCTTATACAAATACATTAAATATTCAATTTTTTATTGTATGAACAACAGATAAAATATAATTTCGCAAAGATATAGAAAACATAAACATTTTATAAATCAAATGAAATATGCAAAGCTTAAGATCAAAAATGAAAATAGGAATAAAAGCAATTTTATAAAAGGTGGAAATAGTGGAATACTTGTAAAATACTTTATAAATATTTTATATGTATTTCTTATTTATTCAACATGAAAAGTTAATATTTTCAAATATGAAATTAAATACAAGAAAAGGAAGTACACATCAAGCATTAATAACAAATTAAATATTTAGAAAAAGTTTTTGAATAAGCAAAATTGTCTCTTGGTTTAAATAAAATCTAATAATTTATATTAGACTTTGGCGCAATAATTAAACAGCAAATTAATAAACTTTGAATCACTTTGCATTTGTCAAAAATTTATTCTGTAATATAAATATATTTTCATTAAATTATTTATAAAGATCTATTTAACGTATAGTTAAATTTAATTTTTTTTCAGTTCATTTCGTATTATAAATTTGTATTATTTGTTTATCCATAGTAATAAAAATTACTATGGATAATTTTTATGAAATATTAATAGTTTAATGAAATAGTAATAATTAATGTAGAAATATATTACATTATATAAATGTATAAAGTTTTTTTTTCATAAATTGATCACTTATAAGGTAACGTTTTTTTTCAAAAATTTTTATCAAAACTGTTGCTTATCATTCTAGTTTTATGTAAATTTATTATCCGCATGCGGTATTCTGTAATTGTTAAATATAATACTTCGTAAATATTTGAAAACCTATATTTATAGATTTTTGTTTATTATTATTTATATTATTATATTTTGTATTATTTATAGATTGAAAAATTTATTATAAATATCTAATTTAAGATCTGCAATAAATGCATATAAAGAAGAATGTTTTTTTAGAACAAATGTTTGCACTATTATTCAATAACTTTTTATTCATTTACGAAATATTTACATTTAAAAATATTAAATTAAGTTAGGATTTATTTATTATTTAGTGAAATTTATAAATTTTACATACTTTATTTATAATCAAATGCATTATTTCGAGGATCTATTTGAATATTGTAGAACATAATGGCAAACAAATAATGTAATATACACGTATATTTATATTAAATTTTCATTGAATGAGCAAACATAAACTTATACTTAAATTAATCAAATAATGCTAATTTGTCGTATGCAAGAATTTATTTCAATATATCAGTAATTAAATTATTACGGCATCGAGTTGCTTACATAGTGCATACTATTCTTGCTCATTCGAATTAATTATAAAGCAATTATTTGTAAATAATAAAATTCATATTTTGTATTACGTAATTATAGTTTAATGCCATATATACTTATTACCATATATACTAATATATAGAAGTATTTTTAACAGTTGTAGATAAAATGTATGGAATTGCAATTAAATAAATTTTGAGAAATTAATAAATATTTTTCTTAAAGGCTAAAAATGTACAAATAAAATATGTTGAATTATAATTTATGCAAATATTTTATTAAATTAGTAAGTTTAATTTTCTTCATCAAACGTCGATGGTAGATCAGGACCAGCTCCCCAAAATAATTTAAAATACATATTGAGTACCCAAAGACAAGCGGCAGATAAATATTTGTCTATTGTATCTGCCACTACAAAGTGATAGTATCTAAATCTATTAAAGTAGTATTTTACAATTTGCCAATGCGTTCGAATTTCTTCATTATCGTTTGTGATTTTATTGGCTTCTTTTTCAAGTCCAGTTTCTTCAGAAATTAGTTTGTCACCTGATTAAAAATGACAATTTATAATTTTCTATAAATTAAAATTATCTTTTAACGTATTAAAATAAATTATACCTTTTCTATGTATCAATTCTGCTTGAACAATGCTATTTGTCATTTTTTCATGCAAAATGACAGACCTGTCAAAACAAAAACGTCAAGTCGTTAAAGTATTTTTCAAATAAAAAATAGAATTTGTGGTGGTAGTAGGAATCGAGTGATATATATGAATTTAACAAGCGCTGATAAAAATGGAAAAGTAAACTGTCATCAATAAATCATTTAGGAAAATGTTTGACGCATCTGTTGTAAGAGTAAAAGATTATTTCACACCTGAATACAGTCAATCAACATTAGAATAATGAAAACTGCTTATCGAGTGAAAATTCAAATTTTTAATACAAAAAAGAGAGACAGAAAAGATTTTCTGAACTTCAATAGAAAAAGATAAATAAAAAATTTAAGACAATAAATATTAATAGAAAAATAATTATTTTACTATATCATCATATTAGTTGTAGTGTTGAATTCTAAACGTTATATTATGCTAGTAATTATGCATAGTATTAGCACTAAATTTGTTTCAGTTACATTTACTCCACCATTCGTTTGTAAGAGGTCGTTACAGCATTTTGTGTTAGCTGATTTTTTTCTTATAAATGGTATATTAACATATTGCTGCTGATCTGTGTTGCTTAATCATAGAGAGTAGTGATAAAGATCTACAAATATGAACTAATATGGCTTTATTCGCTACAATTTAATTCATTAATTTTTTATAAAGTTATTAAAAGTGCTTGAATCTACTCCAATTTTAGCAAGTGGTCAAGTAATTGTAACTACACATCAACAATGAAGGTTTTTTTTTGAATGATAGTAGGCGAGTGAAGTCGTTGACAATGGAGTGAACAGTTACAAATAATTTACCCATTAATCGCTGTAATTTAGAAAAGAGTTCTACAAGTTATATATAATTATTTTTTACATTTCCGTTCCTTAAATAACAAGGAATTTCTAACGTACGATACAAGCTTTGTAAGTATATGATCATACATTTTTATCCATATTTTAATCAATGCTATAACATAATTGTTACATAGTAGAAATATTTTACTTTAAAAAGAAGATATTTGGATCCACATTAAAAATTAGATTGTACATTATATAAGCTTTCATGAAAAACTTTGAACCGTTTTTTTCTGCGTTAAATAGTATATGTACATTTTAAATGTGAAGTATATTTTTTGTCTTATCATATTTGTATTGTATTACTGTTTGAATATATCGTCGAAGTTTGTTTTAACTTTATTTTATATCTTATAGTTTCAAAAAGTATATATTATAATTTTTTCAAGATACTTTATATTGATTTATATAAATATATTAGTTTAAGAAAAGTCTAAACATTTTTTAAAATTTTATAAAATGGAACTTCAACTTTTATATTTATGTTAGAAATAGAGTAGATACGGATCGATGTTTAATATCACAATTGTTTTATGTAAACTGACAATATATGGAGACATTTAAAAAATATATAATCTAATATAAGAAATTATTTTTGATAAATTTAGAATCGAATTTTCTATTATACATCATAATATTAAGAATATTTTTAATAGAAGTAGTAAAAATACCGGTTAATGTTAACTTATTGTTAAAAATACATGTCGTTAATTGTAGTAAATGTTTATAGCATATTTGACGAAGAATATAAAGCATTAAATAACAAAACTTAAAATAATTCTGTTTACAGTTGAATATTTCATGAATATATAATACCATTTTTACGATTAATTTTTATATTTATTCTATTTATAGCATAAGTTATTGGGTTATCGTTTTATACTATCATCTATAATAAATCTTGATTTTATTAAATTTCCAATAAAACTAAAAATGTATATTTACACAAAGTTTCACTAAGTTCCGCACTCATACACAACCCAAACAGATGTCAAAAAGTACCACGAAAGCCCAATTGACCGAACGAATCGAATGGAAAAATCAGGGGAAACTTGTACAAAAGAAAATAAAAGCAATAAATCCATCGCCGTCAGTTCTCTCTCTCTCTCTCTCTCTTCATCTCTATCTCTATCTCAATCTCTATCTCTATCTCAATCTCTATCTCCATCTCAATCTCTATCTCTATCTCAATCTCTATCTCTATCTCATTCTCTCTCCTTTTTCTCCTTTCTCTCTTTCTTTCAAGACACACAAAAAATTTTTGCACGAACACTTGAGCTTTCTTTAAAGACACGTGTAACACGCACGGTAATAAAGCAAAGAAGGAAAAGCGAAAAGCGAGACAGCGACAATGGCACACACGACTTTTCTGAGCGTTGTTTTTTTACCAGAGTATCGAGGCCAACGGTATTTACGTAATTCGTTATCACAGACGACTGTCAACGAGGCAAGTGTTAGCGACTGAATTGCGCAGCAATTTTCAGCTCGTCGTATTAAGGAAAGGGAAAAACTGAAGAAAAGAGTAGGAGGAATTTCGTGACTGAGGCAGCCACGTAAGCGTGAAAAATCGAGAATTAGATGCTTGATACAAGTAGTGCAGAAATAAAGGTAAATTTAAATCAAATTCAATTTCGATAATTTGAAAGCTTTTCTTAAATTTCTACTTACTCTGTAGATACTAATTATGATAGAATATATAATTCTTTACACTCGATTAGTTTACTGAATATTTTATTCTTTCTCGAACATTTTTTTATAATTGAATGTAAATTTTAGCTATAATTTGTTAAAGCATTTGAAATACATTGATAGATTGATAAATAATTTTACTTTATTTTCATTAGGTTATTTATAATTCCTTTATGCTATATCTTTAATTTCGCAAACTATTTATTTTTAATATTCTTTCATACTAATAAAGAATATTTTTCTAAATATTTTTTTCATTATTTTATAGAATTATTAAATAGAATGATAATCTATGTTTACTATGCAAGTAGAATAAAATTCAGTATCGCTACGGTTTTATAATCACATTTTACATTTAAATATAATATTTTATAATTTTATTACATGCACACTATGCACTTATATATTATAACAAATTAGAATTTATATGATTTACGTATTTCTAAATTTTTTAAATTAGTCAATGCTTTCATACATGTTTTGCCAAATACCAGAAACATAAATATCGATAAAGGGATAATGTATTAAGGTAGGATGAAAGTAAAAGATTGAGGGAGGGAACGTGAGAAGGAGTTGAAAAGGTAAAAATTAGACAAAGAGATGTAATTATAATCGTAAAAGAGGACTAATTTCTACTTGTAAACATATAATGTGATAACAGTACTAATTACATTTTAGAATTTTAAGGTATTTCATTTTATTTAACCAATCTTAAGTAATCTTCGTCTTAATTCTATTTTTTATACCTCGAATAGTGGACAATATCGTTTATTTAATGTTTATTCTTTCCTAATTTTTGTCTACATTATATTACATAGAGACATTCATTGTTCCAAAGGAATTGTACATTATTATTTGGACATAATAATATAGAATAATTTTAAAAATCAAGCTTCTTTGCCTTTCGTTTCCACAATAAAAATTTTAAATAATAGTTCTAAATATTATTTAATAATTGAATTAAATTATTGTATTTCTTAGCAAAAGTATTTTTAATATTTATAAATGCTTTTAATATATGTGAGAACAAGATAGCTGGTACATACAGAATATTTCATCTTCTACAGCTCAAAATATTATATTACATTCAATGCCTAATACTTTGTTCCATGTACATTATGTTGAAACTGCGTGATTAGAATATTAAGTAATGTTTTTGTTAGTTAATTTGAATACAAATTATTAGAATATTTATTTATGGACATATTTTTTAAACGATAAGTAGTTCCAATTGAAAAGTGTTAACATTTCATATTTCGTATATTTAAAAATCATTCAATTATTAAAAATTACGGAATTTTAATTACACAGTAAAATATAAATTCAATTATATATATAATGAAAGCGTATTAAAAAATTTTGAAATCTATGAAATATGAAAATTACATTTTATAAATCTTTAATGTGTGATTTCCAAGATTTTTATTTTTAATTATACATTAATATATTAAAATGTTTTATGTAAACATATGAAATATTACATAAAATTCTTGAAATGTTGCAAAGCAAAAATGTATGTCACTATTTATTTTTTCTATATAAAAAGAGTATATGATGCTGAAATATTATTATTTTTATAATTTAAAAACATTAAAAAATGTTATGTTAACAGCATTTATAAAGTGTATGTATCAATATATATGCTTACGTTATTTCATTTATTTTATAATGTTCTGAAATAATTAAAAACATTACAGTTTTAATTATTTTCTGAATTTAAAAGTTGTAGAATTACGTTAAATATATTTATTAAATAAATTTTTATTCCATTTTTCAAAATAAAAGTTACTCCGTTTTTATTCCATTTTCTAAAATAAATATTATTTAAAAAGCATTAAAATATTTTATTTGGATGAATTAATTTTTAATTATTCGTTTATTCATGTTTCTATATTTATTTATATGTGTGTAAATATTTTTCTCATTCTAAATTTTGATACAATCATATCTAATGACATAGAAATAATATTGATATATGAAAATAATGAATTTTAATTAATTAGAAAAACTGAAATTAAGCAAAAACTGATATAACTTTTATTCTATAAATTCCAACTTATTCTTCTGTCACTTTTAATAGTTTGGATTGAATTATAATCCAATAAATTAAAACATTTTTATAAGAGAATTGTCATTTCCTTTTTAAATTACCACATCATTTCATTAATTAACCTATCTTTGATCTGTATATATCAATTTTCCTAAAATTAAAAATGCATTTGTAATTCATATTCAAATATTTTTTTTTTTTTTAAATAAATCAAACTATTTGTTATATATAAATTGAGGAAAAAAATCAATATTTTGGCCAATTATATATTTATACTTCTTAATTAGTTTAATACAATACTATTAAAAAATAACTTTATCTTATTGATTAATTTAAAAAAAGTTATCTTTGACAAATACAAATTACAAATGCATTTTTAATTTTGTAAGAATTTATGTATATATAGTTTTAAGATAAGTTGAATAATGAAAAGATGTGGTAATATATATAGACATGTGTGTGTATCTATATATATATAGATATATGTGTGTGTGTGTGTGTGTGCATGAAGACACACACCCATGTGCACATGCTCATATACATTGTATGTACACACGTATATATAATACTTTACATATAATCATGTATAGATTAATGAACACTTGAGTATTTTTATGATTTTCTTTCATTTTGCCCTTCATTTATATGGTTATTTTTGTGTAATCTTATAGCGCTGCTTTTCTTATCCTAAGTATACAAAATGAATAGAATAAAAATAGAAAAAGTAACGTTGTATACAAATGTATACGTGCTTCTCATTTAATTAGATTGTAGATCAGTTAAAATCTAATTGAGATCTATGTACATTACTAATGTTATTATTACTCTATTTATCCATATAATAAATTGACTGATTATAATGCATTTCTATAAAATTAGGTTTATTTAATGAGTATATAAGGAAATCTGCAATAGGAATTTTTTTTTAAATTTTTTTACATTGTAATTTAATGAAAAATTATATCATAATAATATATTATAAATTAAATCTATACTGAAGTCTCTGAAAGAATAAAAGTAAAGATTTCTAGAAATGTAATACAATATTCTTCGTATTAAATGCTGACACAAAATCTGAATTGTAGAACATTATTTTTTTTAAAAATATCATTTTAAAATATATTTATTTTCTTTTAGTATGAATTGTAAATGGCAAATTATTTAGATAAATAGTGTAGTACTCATCGATAAATCAATTACTTTTAAATTGAAAATAACACATATTAATTTAGTTAATACAAACTTTGATATATATATTGTCGTCTTTTATAATATCGGAACTAATCAATATATTATACAAGAAATATTAAAAAAGACAAATTATGTCTCTGATTATATAATAAAAACATTTATTTAATTATTTAGTAAAAGCTTTAGCCAAGTTTATAAAGCGTTTACAATTCTTTTATATTTTGATATTCTAGAGATATTCTATAGATATTCTAGAATTTTTTTTTATGTTTCTATAATTAACATAGTTAAAACTTGTAACTAAATATTTTTGATAATACGTAATATTACGTTTCGTAATGTGTAGGTAATGCAAGATTCACAGATTATACAGTTCTATGAAGCAATGAATGTATTTTAGTTATTATTAAAGCCAAAAACTTTATACAACAAGTTGATTGTCAACAGTCAAAGTCGAATAGTACTATTTTTGTTTACATTGACTATGTTTTGTAAAAATTAAATAATAATCTTCAAGCATTGTTTCAATGTTTTATTACTCTTGAAAAAAATATGTATACACAATTTTGACTTGATACAAACTTAAATGAAAAATGTTTGTAAAATCATGAAAAATACGAATTCTTTATTTTAAAATGAGCAAAATGAAAATAGCTAGATTGTAAGGGAAAAACGTTTATTTAAATATAAAAATAAAAGCATTGAAATGTCTTCAAGATTCAGTTTAACAGTTGCAAATAAGAACTGTAACGAAAATACGAGCTTGTTAGTAGTACGAAAAGTTGTAAATCAAGTGGGGATGGATAAACGCGTTAAAAAAATGTACAGTTTATACTGATGTAAAGTTTAAAACTTCTGAAATATTTTCTATATGTAATTATATATTAAATATTAATTATAGTTTTATTCCAATTTTATTTTTAAAAGCTCTATTGTAATACAACTATATTGTAATATAACATCTCAGAAACTTCTCATCTAATGATGATTATTGATTGTAATTATTAGATTAGATACGATTAGAAATATATAAATTGCTTGCAATAATTTTGATAAAGAGGTCTTCAAAATTTCTACTATAATTTATAGTATTGTATGTTATAATAAGTGCTTTCAGACAATTAGATAAACAATAATTGAAGAGTTATGTTGGTTATAAAATAATAAAAATAATCTATAGACGTAAATTATAAGAGAGCTGTATTGGTAAAGTAAAAATTTTATTGCATCGCACAAGTTTTTGTAAAGATTCCAAACATCACATCTAAGTTTAATCACGCCAAATTGGCCTAATATATATATATATATATATATATATATATATATATATAAATGTATATTATCGGAAATATTTATATATTATAGGTGATTTTCCTTTACTTTAATGAGTTGAGATAAATTGAGATATTCATAAATATTTGAATCTTTTGTAGTCTGTAGAGCTTATTTATTCTGTAATTTGTATTTTATAATTTTATATTATTAAATTAATTAAAAAAAGGGTTTAATTTTTTTCATACAGTTGTTTTATTTATCCATAAATCATTGAACCTCTTATGACTAATTAAGTTAAAAAGTTGTGAAAAAATACTAATTTAACATAAATATTTTATGCTCTGAAACTACAATAATTACTATTCAGTAGATATGTCGTATTACATTACTAATTTTTTTTTAAAATAACAAAACTCATGAGTTATGCTCAAACGGATTCTTAAATCAAAATACAATCTATATATATATATAATATTAACAAAGAAAAATTAATTTATGTAAATACATAAAAATATAAATGAATATGAATTTATAAATATGGAAAAAATAAAAAAATATAAAAAATATAAATGACTTTTTATCGTATGTTATGTTCGATTTTGGTAAATAATCAGCTTAATGTTTTCTATAAATGATTTTATATTAATTTCGTAAAGGGATTTTATACTCTTCAAGTACACTATCTTATTTTGCTATTATATTATTAATATCTATCTATATTATGGAAAACATTATCGTTAAATCGCAAAAATTTTGAATTGAAAGATTTACTTGTACTTAAATATATTCTTAATAGAATTTATATTAGTTCGACGTGATTAAAGATTAAAATCAATTATTTTGAAAATATGTTACATCTTTACATCAGATAAAAAATATTTGACTAAATAATTAACATTTATTACATTCTACGAAATTAATCAATACAATATTATCATGATATTCATAATACTTTAGATAAATTATTCAAATATTATTCTCAATAAATTTCTTTCTTGTTTTACTATATTTTGCTATATGAATTTTGGTAGATTTTTGTAATAAAGCTTTTGTGGCTTTATTATTAATTGAATAATTTGAATTGAAAATGTTTATTTATTAAGGTGTACTTTATATATGTATATACATATTTTTTACAATGTTATGTAATTTTTCGGAAAATAATGTTTGGATTTTATATTTATAGATGTAGTAATAAGTTAATAACAAAGAGTAGGACAATAGTGATCATGAAGGTGATGATAAGTCTCCATTAAAATTAATCAAAGAAGTTATTGAATTTTCCTCGTGCATCAAACAAACTCCTACGAAAGCTCACGTCTTACATAGAGAATTCGGAGCACGCTTTGTTAAAATCTGGAGTTTCCGAGTACAATAGATAATGAAACGTGCTCACAGAATTCGTTATCCAGGCATGGATCCTTGTATATTGCAATTGTCAAAGTTTATTATCTAATTGTTTATTTTGTAGTATAAAAGTGAAATCATTAGAGATAAAAAAAGGGTAGTGAAGAAGGGAGGGATTGACGGGGGAGAGTGAGGGTGACAGAGAGAGAGAGAGAGAGAGAGAGAGAGAGAGAACAATCATAAGATATGTAGTAAGAATGTATGAGAGAGTGAGAATATTGTATGTGGCTGAATGTCTTAATTTAATATAGAAATAGGAAAAGCTAGTCAAATAGATTGAAAAAGTAAGAAGAGGAGGAGAGTTAAATACATATATAGACAGAAAGTGAGAGAGAGAGAGAGAGAGAGAGAGAGAGAATATGAGACGGAAAGAAAAAGAAGAGTACTAAATTTTACTAAGCTATAGTTTGTCGTGCGAGTGAATAAATTAAGCAAAGAAAAGTGGAGAATATTCCTCTAAAGATAATTTTGCTGGCTAAGCACAAATTTTTGCCAAAGAAAACAAATAAATAATTCGTGCCAGGGACATTTTCATTCAACTTGGCCCACCTTTCTCTAGTACACGAGCCGCTAAACCCGCGCTTTTGCTCTTTTCTTCGTTGTTTTTCTCTCTCTCTCTCTCTCTTTCTCTCTCTCTCACCCTGCCTTTTTCCTATTTATTTTGTTTATTTCTCGTTATTTGTACCTTGTGGAGTCTGGACCATCCGCCCTTTCTGACTCACTTTTATCTGAAAATCGTACCTCTTCGTTTGCGGAAACACGAGGCCTTATCATTTCTTGATTTATATCTGAAGTTGTTCGCTATGTTACAACACCTCTTCTTCTACAAGATGTTTTTTGAAACCTACTTTTTTCTTGTTTTGATTTAATTTAATCTTTTAATTGTTCAGTTTTTTTTGTTTTTCTATGAATCTACAGCTCGTCTTCTCAACACTGTTATATGCATTACTCAAATTCATTTGCAAACATTTTTTCTTACGCTCGATGTACAAAAACATTCTTGCCAATCATCAAAAAATTATAATAATTATCAACTGTAAAAAACAAATAGTCGATAAAGTATAGAATATACTTAAAATTTAAAAAATGAATATATTTATACTTCATCAATATTAATTGATGATTGGAATACATATGAAGAAATAAACTGTAATTTAGAAGAATTTATTTGAAAGAAGAATAGATTTGATGCAATAAATTAATATTATTATAGATTATACAAACGTTATTATAAAATTTTTATTTTATAAGCTTTGAAATTTATATAAAATAGATGCTTATATATATATAAATATTTACTAATACTTTACAACTAAACAAACTATTATTTATGTATTCTTATAAATTATTTTATTAAAACATACATTTATTTCACTTTTTAAATATTATAAGTTTTTTGTATAAATTTGACCAATGGAATATTGATGTGTAAATTTAAAAATAATTAAAAATTCTTAAAAAATAATTGATAATAAATTAGAAAAAATGTGTAGATTGTAACAGAACATGAATAGATGTGAATTGATTTATTATTTAAATGAATTATTCTTGAATATTATTAAAGTGATGCTATTTATATTCGTTTCATCATGTAGTTTCAGTAGAATTTTAGTGGAAATTTTTTTATAAAAATATATGAAACATTACTACGTGTATAAAAAACATTATTTCAATTATTTAATATAATTATTATTGAATTTTTCTGTAATTTAAGTAATTACTATTCTTAAAATATTGTACTTTAATGTAATACGTTTAATTTAAATGTTTACAACTGCATATAATTTTAATATTTATAATGACATTTACTGCAGGTTGAATATTTGTTAACAAATAGGTTTAATGTAAAAAATAGCTTTGTTTTTCTACAATATTTTTTAAATGGCTTGAAATTTATGTTATTTATAATTTAATTATATTAGATTTATGTTGAAATCCATTGCCAGAGTTTTGAAGATTTTTTTATTGGACGAATCATCATAAGTAGAGTTAACAAGGTTTCACTTATACATTCAATCATTCAATAAATTATTATATTATTCGTAATGTATGCATTAGTTAAAAATACTTTTTTTTATTATCAGTTAAAATATCTTTTTATTATATTATGCTTGTGAATAGTATTCTGTGACTTAAGTAACAAAATGTCAAATTTTTGAAAAATATACATTTATATATATATATATATATATATATATATATACCTCATTAGTTTTACATCAAGTTCTTATTACAAATTGATAAAAAAAATGTAAATCTATTATTGGCTACGTTATACGATCAAAAAATTCAATTTAAAATGCATAATTTAATTAGAAATCTGTAAATATTTCATTTTTATAGAACGTATAGAAATTTTTAATTGGCATTGTTGAAAATGCGGTTAAATAGAAATATGGATCGTATCGGTGAAATGATTTTAGATATATATATATATATATATATAAATATATATAAAATATTTTGCAAACACTGAATTGATTGACTACTGCACTAATAGCCTAATAAGCTTATATCAGAGTTATGAATAAGACGAGTAGTAAATGTTGTTTTGATTAAAGTGAACATTGCTTTTTTACGATTTTAAAAATTAGTTCTAATTCTCGATTGATAGGCGATGTTGGCAGGGAAGCAATGTAAAAAGAGAAGATACAGATAGTAGAGGAGATGTAGAAAAAGATAGACGAGACATAGCATCTAAAGCTATGTCAAAATGAGAAATGTCTCTTTGGCGAAAGCACCTGACATCCGCATTACCTGGGCCGAGCTTAGAGATATGTGTGGTAGACATGTGCCAACGTAGCGAATACTTCGATGAAGTATAGAGAAGGAAGAGGATGAAAGTGAGGTGTAAGGGGGGCGGGATGAGAGAGGAAGGGGATAGAAGAGGTGACTGAAAGTCGAAATCGGATCGAAAAACGTCGTAGTTGGCACGTGAGAAGACGCTGCGAAAGAACTTTTAAAGCGAGTTGTTCGGGCTTGTTATGATAAATGTGTAAGGAGGTGCTCATAGCCTCTTTGGACCGGGACATCGAGTTATACGCTTGATTGAATATGTAAATCCTCCCCTACTTACAAGCTCTAAGCTAAGGCTCCTACGGCGAGAAAGACAGGGGAGTGATAAAGGGGTGATTCGGGAAAGAAAAGAAAGAGAAAACGAACAGTTCTCGTGAGGGGTTTCGAGCAGAATTAAGACACGTTCGCGAAAGCTAGAGCCGGACAAACGAACGCTTACCGAAAGGATGAAGACGACGACGAAGACGGCGACGACGAGTGACGAATAAAATATTTATTGCTCTGATTTTTTTTTCTGTCACTTTCTCTGGCCTCTAATGCCTCTTTCCAACACCAACAGAACCGCCCCTTTCTCTTGCTTCGTAGAAACCTTGTATTTTTTGCTTATCACTCTGCAGATAACTCGGCTTACTTTTTTAAAGTTATTTTATTAGTATTCTCTCTTATTCGTCATTTCTTATTTATATTCTCATTTTATCTGATCTTCTATTTAGGTTATACCGCATCTTTACCACATCTATATATTCTGTCTTTATAACGTTTTCTCTTATCTCCTAACTGTATAAAAATTCAACTGTTCATAATATCTAAGACTACTTATGATTATGATTTTTAATTAAAAAATATCTCATAGTGGTATTTTCGTTTAACTAGCAACAAGCTTACTGCTTTCCAATCGTATGTGACAATGTAATGTGGCCAATGACACATATCTTTAGCTTTAATTACTTTTAGTATTGTCTTAGCCTGCAGTCTTTCAAACATTGTATTTGCTTTTAATTCTCAACACTGTTTTATATCGTTTATCTTTCTGATTGTCGATTAGTTTCATTTCACCCTTTCTATTTGTTCAAACGCGTCATTAACTCGTCGCAATTTGTTAATCATCGTCTTTAAATCTATAAAGGTAATAATTATTTAATACACTTTTGTATTGAAAATTGAAAATAAATGATTGTTTCTTAAAAATTGACATTTATAAAGAGCATAGTTTCATATATTATTCATAAGGTTTTTTATTAATATAAAATTTTTATATACATTTTTCAGAGTTAATATTTATAGCTAGAAATGAAAAAGTAAAATATTGATTTACACCTTCTTTATATAACTTTATAGGATTTTTTTTAATAGGTAAAACAAGTTGCATATTTCTTTGGATTTTCGAGAAAAAAATGGCAAAGTCTAAACAACTTTCTTAAAAAGATAGATATACTTTCAAGTATTATAAAGTATTGTAGAAGCATTTTATACATCTAAAGAGGATTATTTTCCGAACCTTCGTATAAGACTTTATAAACTTCATTCGAATCTTAAATAGAGGTTTTCAATGTTACACATTTTTTGAAATCTTATTATCGGGTTTTATTAAAATAGCGGTACAGTAATAATAAACATTTTATATTTGATGTTAAATAAATTAATTTCAAAATCTAGTGGAAGTGATAAATGTATTTGTATATATATATATATATATATATATATATATTTATAAATAAGTGTAATTTGTACAATTGTCATACAATATTATAACACAAACCTTCTAGAGCCTTTCAAATGCATTGAATATTAATTATGTGATAACAATATTCAGCTTTCTAGACCATTTATATTTTATGTCGATTGTCCAAGCTCACATGTGGTTAAGCGATTTTAATACTAGAAAATAGATTGAAATAGTTGTAGCCGAACATACGCAGAATAATTTTTATCTAGCGTCAGAAATATTTGATAATAATAAATCCATTTGCTTCGCTGATTCGAATAATTCCGTTGGTCGTTAAGTGGGCGCAGCTTTCGCTAGATCGCTTACTCGATCATTACACAGATAATTTGCATATTGCATTGATAGTGTAAGAGGAGCTGTGGCGCTTCTGTTAGTGCTGTAACTTGCTTTCCTCATTCCGTTCTTCGCTCTCGTTGATATTACGCGCCTTGGAGGCAGCCGATAATCCGCAGCTATGAGAAGTCTGTGTGCGCGAGGGCCAATGGCCAAGTTTCGCTTGCTCATTCCTTCATATTCGCGAGTCTCTATGTGTGCGAGCGGTCTGCTTGCATCGCCGTCGTACATATATTATCCGATTAGTCGGGGCGCGAGTCGCGAACAAGTACCGGCATCCTTATATGCTATAAGAGAGCCTGACTCACCCTGGCACCCGAATAAATTTTCTCTTACCATGGAGTCTCGGTTGCGGACAAACTTCGGGAGATAGGCGAAAACAAAGAGCAGCTATGAGAGTTTAAACCCATTTACCATTGATTCGTGCAATGTTATTACAATTACGTTTGTAGGCTGCGCTTCCTTTTCATGCATTACACACGTATTACTAGATTTACGGCTCAATTTTCAATTAAATTATATCTGGGATTTTCAATTTTTTGTTCTTTTTCTCTTTCTTTTTATAAAAAACTCTTATCCTCATATTTTAAATTAAATCAAATAAATTGCTTTGTTATAAAATCAAGTATTGTAATTAGAGAGTAAAAAATAATACAATAATTTGTATTTGAAAATATTTTATCATCAGTTAATTTCTATCAAATATTAGAAGTCACTAATAATATTAAATTATTTAAATCTTGATAGCATATAATATTATTTCAATATTATCAACGTTCATTATAAAAGTAGAATACAATATAATTGTAAAGGAAACGTTTATATATATATATATATATATATATATATATATATATATATATATAATTTATGTAATAAAATATTTTTGTAATATTTATAATTATATCAATTCCAAGATTGTTAAGTTAAAATATCATTTACGTTTTTTATGAAATTTGAGCTAAGTTTTAAAAAATAATGAATTTGAATGTAAAAAATAAATATAGTTGTTGATAATAGATGCAAAATTTAATTTTAAAATGCTATAACTGCGTGTTTAGTTAATATTATCGAAAAATAAATTGTATATTCTCAAAGACATAATTAACATAATTTATGAGTCAATTGAATATAAAGAAGATAAAAAATTGAATGTAAACGGAATTTTATGAATTATGAATGTTATTGTAAAATAAAAAATCCTTTTCTCATATTATCATTATATTTATTATTATATATTATATATCATATATATAATATAATGTATTAGTTATATGCTTTCGTACAATGTTTACAAAATCATTTATAATAATAGCTATTACATGGAAATACTTTGTTGCAAATATTAAAATTAGAGATTTAATATAATTATTGATAATTATCGCAGCAGCTTGTCTCGCCTCCGTTGTTCCATGATTTCGTTTAAAAGTCTCTCATCCGCAGATAAGTGACGTCCTGCGCCGCCGAAATCAAATCTCCCAGACATGCCGATATTTTTTCCTAATTTCTGATGTGGTACATGCTCAAGTCCGCCACTCAATGCCACATTGCCGTGATCATTTTCATAAATTTTTTTTTCGAATCCAGCACTTGTGGATACGGGCCGGCCATTAACTATTATTGAATGCACGCCCACATTTCCATTATCCCTGCGGATTCGTAGCTGCCAAAAAGAAGAGCAAAACACATTCATTGACAGTTATATCTTTATTGTCTCATTGTCATTAATTGTTACGACTAGATATACAATAGATTTTCTTTGCTGTTCAAATATTCAATCAACAATGAAATTAATCTACTCGATTCAAGCAATTGATGATACTTACGGGTGGTATGGGTTTTGGTCTTGGTACTATCGGTCTATTTGGGGGTCTATATGGGCGAAATGGGGAAGAACCTGAATGTCTTCTCGCATGAACATTTGTTGCGGTGAAAACAACTAACATTCCAAGTATAATTGTGAAATATTTCATTTTGCCCGTCTGTGAAAATTAATTATTTGTTTTTTATTTATATTTATTAGTGATATATTTGAAGTGATTACAATATTTTGATAGTCACTATTTAAAGCATTGCAATAATTATTCATCGTAAATGATATATGAAAAAAAAAAGAAAAAATATATCTTTAAAAATCAATTGTTCATTTGAATGTTATAAATTATGTTATTGACACATATTTTTGTTTTATTATATAAAATTTAATTTTTATATTTATAGGATAATAGTAATTTTAATGGTTTTAAGATTTATCATTATAAAATCTTATTTCTAAAGTAAATTTTAAAATATAACTGTATTTATATTTATTAAAAGAAGCTTACATACTTATTTTTCACTGGTAAAAGACTAGGTAATTCCAAAGTCGGATTGATTCTAATGAGAAGCGAGTGATGTGCAAGTTTATATACCGATTTGATGTTCGTGTAAATCAAATATATTTATCAAATATATGCAAAAATTTGAAATAGAATTGGGAATAACAAAACTTTATTTAAGTCACTTAAATCACTAAACAAGGAAATTCTCATGAAACGTATAATGCGCGTCACTGATAATCCTACACGATTGGAATTCACAAACTTCAGAAATATTTTAAAATGTTATCTAAAAATTTAATAGTAATAACAATGTCATTTAAGAAGTTTTATTTTTATTTAGATGGATTCATAAATAATAACTCGAGTAAATAATAAAATCTGAGTCGAATGTTGTAAGTAATCTTGCGTATTAATTAAAATTTATTACGATAAATTATAATTTTATTATTTTAACAATCAAATTATAATAATATATAATATAATATATAACTAAAGTGCATACTTTTCAGATTTTAAAACTATTGATATATGGAAATGTGAGACCTTTTGTATTATAAACTATCTTGAACATATATGTTGATTTACATTTCATAATACTTTTTCCATTTGCTTCTTCAATTACATTTGTGTATTACTAAGTAATATGCACAGAAAGATAAAAATAACTAAATTCCAATTAATGAAATTTTTTAACACTAAATATACTATATTCACTGTATATTGAGAATGAGAACTGTTATTTGAGTATATAAATGTAAACCAAGATTTATTATATATATATAGTTCTGTATAAATGTACCCCCCCCAACACCCACACACCCACACCCACACACACATATGTATATATATATTATATAATAAGTATAGAATTATATAATAAACAATATTATTTTTTATAATAAAATGACATATTTTTGATTAGTATATATGTAACGCATATTATTAATAATAAAGATAATTAATAATAAAAAGTATAGAAATAGTGTTATTTTTGTTCATTTTTTATCAAATGATAAATTAATTTATCATCTTCGAATTAGGATAAATTAAAATGGTTGAAATTATAATTATACTCCATTAATGATTTACAAATACAGAAGAGTGGAAATAAAGTAAAATAAGTAAAAATAAATGTATATTATTGGTGAGTTAGGCACTTGTCTTTTATAATTTTATAAGCTATGTAGTTTTTATATGAAAATAATAGATTCATAATTGCAAAGCAATTTTTCTTTCGTCCAAGAAAAAATGCATTGTTTCTGAAATGCATTATTTCATTTTGAAAAAAGTTAATTGTAACTAGAATCCTATTGTTATTTTTCGACCTTAATTGATCACATGACGTGTACAAGAAACGTTCAGGTCGTGTATGAAATTTCTGCTGCAGAATATTTCAGTTATTTTAATTTGTATTAAACTGCGAAATTATTTAACAATTATATTATCATTCTATTTTATGTTTGCGTAATATTATGTTTCACAATATTGTACTCTACTATTTCATTCTTTGTTAAGAACTTTTAAAATAGATACAAATTTAGATATAAATTCTAGCAATTAGTATTTCAAAATTAATCAACAATTACTAATAATTATATCACGGGTATATCTAATGTTAGAAGTAATTAAAAAATGCATACGATCAAAAATGATTATGAGAGTTATTTTTATATTATTAATTATATGATAATTTTAGATTTTATACTCATAAGTATGATGGAAAATTCGAAAAACTATTTAATTATAAAGGCAATTTAATTACAAAAATAAAAAGTACTGATTATCAATAATTTTATATATTATTTTTACACCTACATTTTAATAAAATTATACTACTATATCAATAAGATTACTTATATAGATATAAAGAGAGTGAAGGATATAATTTAAATAATAGTTTCCTTAATATTATAATTATATTGATGTTGATTATTCATAAGCCTTTAAAAGCGCAGAATATACATAAAATCTTCTAATTTTATAGATTCGATTAATATAATGTATGTAATTATAGTTAAATTATTTATATTTATATTGAATTATTAGTAGATATATAGTTATAACGAAATATTTTTTATTTTATTTACATGAAGTATATTAGAATTTCTAAATAAATAATATTGGTAATTATAATTTGTTGTCACTAAAATAAGTAATTAATATCTGAAAGTAAGAATATTATAGGAAAAATCCGCTGAGAATACATTTGATTACGTTTGTTTTTCTAGCTACAGGAAAGCTGGAAACTTCATCGAACGGTCTTTAGCTTAATACTCTAATAAACTTTATTGAGTTGCGGAACAATTCCAGAAGAAGCTCGAGGCTGTGATAGAAAAAGAAGTTTATTTTATTGTGCAACTATACTATCGCATTGAATATATTAAATAATGTGATTGTTATTTAATGAGAAAACTGTTTTTATTTAATATCGACATTCAACATGTATATAATGTTCATACGATATTATAGTAAAATTTACTCTTGAATTATTCATAATTTTTACAGAGTTGTGTAATTTTCAAATTTATGGTGTTATTTACAATTTATTAGTTTTGTTTTTATGATTAAAATCCCGTTCACTGGTTTCATTAACCGATAATTTATTCATTTAATATTAATTTGATGTTACGTTTTATCCCACTTCACTTTCGACAAGGATAATTTTTCTTATCTGAACTGATACGGACGCAATACCGCGCAGTTGTGGTGTTTACAAGTTTGGCGTATTGGTCAGTTTCAATATCTATGTATAGCGTGAGCATAATGTTCTGTTACGGATGTGCATTCGCCTTCCATTTGCGTGATGTGAATATTTCCATGTAGAGGATAATACTTGTAACAGAGTGAAGCAATGCCTGAGTGAATAACGTAAGGTTGTGGTTAGAGAGCTTCATGTACCTCCTTACCGATTGGCTATCGGCAATGTATCAATAGTTTGTGTTTTAGGATGGAAGTATAACAGGGATAAGGTTCGCTGTTAGTCCGTGTGGTTTCAATATGGGTTCTTGTAGTTGTTCAAAGAAAGAATCTTATGGTCAGTGTAGCTGTAGTTTCGTCGTCTCTTGGGTTGGATTTTAAATTTTCGCAAGTAAGTAGATTATCTACATCTTGTCTCTATTTTATTTCTGAAAATTGACTCAAAAACGTTTCAAGTGATGTTTAAAATTATATACTAATTATTTTATTATTAATATTATAATTACAATACATTTACTAATAATAAGTTCATTCTAAATAATTATTTTGGTAATTTAATTTTTTTTAATTTAACGTAGTTACTTAATTCCCAGTAATAATTTATTATTTATTTAACATATAAAGAATATTAGTCAAATAAAATAAGCATTCGATTTTTTAATAATTATGATTGCGTAGTGGAGTTATTATTATGATTCTTAAAATAGTATTTATCAGGAAATTTATTTAAATACGCTTAAGTAAGCTCTCCTTTCTTCTAATAATATATTTCATTACTTATTACAATATTTTTTTAATTTTTTGATTAACTTTCTTTGGAAAGTCACATATAAATATATTTTATGTATATATTTATATATATATATTAATTATTTTAAATAATTATTCATCATGTTTTGTTATTCACAATTGATAACATTCATGAAAGATAAATATTTTTGGCGTGAAAAAGTTTGATTTAATGAATAGCTTTGTAGTTAAATTGGTATTAAATCAAGATTATTTTTAAGGTATTCCAAGTATTATATTTGTATTTTAAATTATCATACTATTATTATTTTAACTATAATACTACACATGTAACACTATTTTCTCACATTTTTGAATAATTTAAGATTACATTTTTAAAAAAAATTGAATTGAATTCGAGTAGAAATACGTATGATATAAAAAATAATATACTTTAATTTTTTATTTTATTAATACTATATATAGTCTAATAACACAACAATCTATATTGCTTCAATGCTATTAAATAAGTAAATTTCATTTATGCTAATATAATATAATATAATATAAAAGTTTAATTATTCGATATTAAATAAATCTTTATGATAAAAGATTCATTGAAAATGAGATAATAACTAGTTAAGGATTAGATTAGTAATTCAAAGTAAATTTGCTCTTGATATAGTGAAAATAGTTGTAATAAATACTTGTATAAATTCAGTATGCACTAAAATTCTATTACTAGTGTAGATATCACTATGTTTATTGAATATATTTGAATTTCGTAGATACTTGGTATAGTCCTACAAGATCTTGTGAATATATATTTAAAATTTACTAATTTTAATACTAATTTTAATAATAATAATAATTATTAATACTAGTTTAATATAATAATGTGAATTTACATCCACAAATAATATATAGAAGATGCGTAGTTTAACAAAAATATAAATATGAAACAGGATACTACTACAGTTATTTACTATATAGTTTAATTTAATTTTTTTTTCATTCTTCAATTCTACAGTGTGATAATCTTATATATATCTTATAACTTTTAATAGTAAATAATTTTATAATTAAATAAATACCTCATCTATTAAATTATGAATAATAAAATAATTATACTAATCGTTATTTATGAGCTCATATCTGTAGATATCATCAATAATATAATTTAAGATATTAAATAAATAAAACATGTGTTATTTTTATTTTATTTTTATAATGCTTTTAATATTTAATAACAATTTCAATAGCTATAGTATATCCTTAGTATATAATTATTATTATTTTAATTCTTATTCTGATAATAATTGAATTCTGAAAGTACATCTTTATTTTAAAAATCATTATCCTTGGAAGTTTCTATTAATTTAAATATTTATATTTTTCTAATGGACTTACGAGCGCATTTAGAGCATATTTTGAATAATAGTAGAAAATTTGTTAAAAATAATCCATATTGATGACTTTAATTATTAATTTCAAAACTTTTTCCGATGTCTTTAGTATAAAAGCTGTAGATAAAAATTATCATTAAAAAAATGTATATATTCAACGAATTATAAGTATTGATTGAATAACTAATTAATTTAGCTGTCTAATCATAAATTCAATAATCACAATTACACAATATACATATGTTTCCGTTGAGATAATAGAGTAATTAAAAATATTAAATATTTTTATATTATTTATCTGTTACTTATATACAATTTGATTATGATTCTTTTTTCATAAGAATTTTTTGTTCAAAATGTTTATTAAACATAATGAATTGACAATTATATTATTCATATTAAATAAAATAACCAAAATTCCATCATAAATATAATAGAATTTAATAAATTATATTTACATATTCATAATGTCAAGAAATTAAAATAAAATGTTTCTTTTATTGAATTTATTTATAAAATCGTAAAGCATTCGATTGCACAGTACAATTTCTCCATATGGTCTACAAAAATTTTGCATTTTTTTAATTTAACGAATGAAATTATTTCTATGTAGGTGGTTTGTCATCACTAAGTAATTAGTTTATTAAATTTTAAATTGTTTAGTGTTTATATTAGATTATTTAATAATACTTTTGATGTGTTCTCCACTATAAAATAATTGAAATGATATTTTTATTTAATTACAAAGTATATAACGAATATTTTTAATTAATATTCTTTCCATAAAATTGATACGTTACAAGATATTGTTAATTAGCTAAAAAATTCTGTATTTTTCATTAATTCTTAAATATGTACTATTTATATGTTTTTTATTCCGGAAGCTATTAATACTAATGTTTTTATTTTAATACAATCCTATTAATAAATAATCTTGTATTAATATGCAATCAATATTTCATTGGCTACGTATTAATAGGCATTCTATAAAATCATGTAATTTCGATATAATTTTAATTACTTACTTTCCTTAAGTTAGCTATAATTTTATTTTGATACATCTTTAAATAATTGCATATAATTTTCAGTGTATTTTGAAATTTGGTGAATATAATATTGTTATAATATTTGTATATTATTCTTTACATTATAATAGGGAAAAGTTGATGAGTTTCCTGCATATTTTACTTATTTGATTTGATTGAAACCAAAATATATCACAATATACCTAATTTTTCTTTTTCTTTACTTTTATAATTTATTCAACAATACATTTTTGTAATTAAGTAATATATTTTTGACGCTGGTCCTATTACATTTACAATCAAAGATTCTTTTATTAAAATTATTTTATAATTTTCATAATTTTAAGAGTAGTTTAAAAGATGAAAATATTTCCCTTTATAAATCATCATGAAATTCATTAAGACTAAGACTCTTTAATATTAATTAGATTGCATTAAACTGTGTGTATCTATGGGCGCGTGTCTCTATGTATGTACGTCTCTATGTGTAGGTGTGTGAGATACTTATAAAAAGAGCGTACAAAAGGTAGATTGCATGTGATATACGCAGACTATTTAAATCTCGTTATGTGAGTATGTCAGTGTCTTATAGTGGAGCTATATCGAATGGCAAGGAAGTATATAGAAATTTAGAGCCCAATAATAATATCTTGTGTTCATTTCATTTTATATAAATCATGCTTGTTTCAATTACCTTTGTTGATTTTTTACATATTTTCACATTATTAATAGATAATAATGAATAGTACGTTGAAAAAAAAAAGAAATGTATTAATTTAGAAGATTGTTTCTTTCATATTTTCCATTCATTTAATTCAACGGGTGATTGTATTAATTAATATTTTGTTACGATATATTAGTATATTAATTGGGTAGGCTACTGCCAATTTCTCGTATTCCTATAAAATCTTTTATTTTCGAATACCATATTTTGGTGATCCATTTTTAGTAATATTTATAATAAATATTGCTAATTATTAGAAAAAAGTAGCATAATTATTATTAGTAGTATAATTATTATTTTATAATTTTGATATAAGTATATTTGCCATGAACTCAGTTTGTGTAGAAAGTGGCTAAATTAATATATCCATGTTCATCTAAGATCATCAAATGCAATTTCAGAAAATTATAATTTATCATTGCATTTCTAGTAATATGCATAATTTTAAAATATGTATATTTAATATTCATATTCTAATTTTATTCTTTCTTTTACAGACGGCAATTATAAAGTTCAACACTTTTCTGAGAAATATAATTTTATCTTTCAGGCTTACTTACTTTATTCTTCGTAAATCTTTAATCAACTTTTGTCCTTGGGATACAGTAAAATATGTACATTAATTTAAAGTAATTTTGTATATTTTAATTCCTATGTAAGAATAATATAAATATTTCATTTATGTAAAAATATCTATTATATTAAGTTTATACTACGAGCATTGATAAAAATTACATGTTATTTATAAAAAGTTTGGATACATTAAATTTTTTTTTGAATTTAATAAAAATAACATTCTAGTAAAATTATATGCATATACAAAAAGTATATCGAAATAGAAGTGGTAAATTTATGTCGCCGTAGTACATGTGTGTTTGTGCATTAGATTCAAGTAGAGCTACTAAAATTTGTTTTTATACATTAATCGCTACCTTTCTAGTCTTAATACGTATTCTTGTATTTTAATATAAATTCAAGTATTTTACTATAAAATTCTCTATTATGTTAGGGAACAAGGTATGCAGTGGTATCTACATGTGTCGATTTATGATAAAAAGATTATTTTCAGCAAATCGAATAAAAGTTATAGTAATGCCTCTTTTCACTGTTGAAGTCTTTTGAATGCAACTCTCGATTTATCACTACAAGACTACAAATTGAATTATTGTTGCGGGAAGAAAAAAGAAGAAACGACAGTCCTTTCTTATCTAATTTAAATGCAAAGGCAACAGGCGAAAAAGTGAATATAGGAAAGACTAGGTACGTACTAAACTATAAAAGTCTGCGTTTTAAACGTTAGATTAAAACTTTAAATTACCATCGTTCTTAACTTGAAAATTTTCTTACATATAGTGTATAACGGATTCGTCATAGATGTACTGAAAATATATATGTTGTTAAATTACTAATTGATCCAGTGATTCATGCCTTTTCGTTTGTTTATATTATGCTGATAGTTAAATGTCTTTTGAGTTAAATGGATTTCAATGTATGAGTGATATTTTTAACGAAGTCAAGTTCTATAAAACTTCGTTTATTAATTAATAAAAAGTTGATGAGAGTGGTAGAATATGAACATAAAAACGTTGAAAGTTCAAATTTTCTAATAAATTTTTTTATGGTTAATTTTCATTTAAAGGAACTTTATGAGTAAATAACTCATTGAATCTTATATGAAAAGTGCACGAAATATCGAGAAAAATGTTGATAAGTCGAAAAAGATGAATCTTGAAATAGAAGTAAAATAGAAGTTCATTTTTAAATGGAATAATATTGATGTGAGCATTAAAGTTTTTTCTTTTATGAATTTTATTTTGTTAAGTGATTTTAGATTCTAAAATTTGACAGATCACTCGAATAAATATTTTATAGTCTATACAATGTTTTTAAATTCGATTTTTTAAAATATTATATTTAATAAATTAATTTTAACAAATACATAAATTATCTATTGCGATAAATGTTAATTGTTGAACTAGATCACAAATATTTTTTGAGAGTTAGTATTTCTTCTGTTAAAAATCAAATTCGTTATTTTGCAAGTTTTTATATTTTTTATATAATGAATAAATACGGAAAAAGTCGTTTGACAGTATACACATACATGTTTTATTATTCTTAATAAACTAATTAGCTATAGGTATTGTGTTTAAATAATTTTTATACATTTACTGATAAACATTATAAAAATAATCTTTATCGTAATTCTTTATGCATAAATTTTAATTCTAGGAATAAAGAAAATATAAATTTATATTATTTTTATAAATTTATTTATAACTTTTGTATATTTATTTTTGAAAAGTAATGAAGTATTACATGGTAAGCTTATTTTCTTATTTAATTAAAAAGGAAAATTATAATCAATTAGAGTCACTTGATTTTCTACGAATATTTAGAAATTTAAGAAATTATTAGTTTTATTAGATTTTCTTCGTTTGAGAGAAGAAAAGAATATTTAATGATTTGATCACTATTTTTTGTTTTCTTCTTCTCTCATTCTCTCTTTCTCTCTCTCTCTCTTTCTCTATACCTAATAACTATGAAGATTGATCATTTTGGATTTGGAGCTGTATTTTCTTATATATAAAATGATAATATTATATTTTCTTACATGTAAATATAGTTCCTTATTATTTAAAAATAAATAAAGAATGTGCATCTAAATGTACATAAGTAAATAGTAATAGAAATATATATATAATATAAAACTGTACTTTATTTTATTTATTTCATTTCAACTATGTTTTTTTATTCTACGTAATGACCCAAATTTGATATTTAAAACTTATATCAATAGTTTAGAATGAAACACTGCCCTTTTGTATTTCTATACGCTTCTCTCGTGTAGTCTAGTAATATTAAGAAAATTCTAGTAACTCTAAGCCATTGTAATAAGGAAAATTAAATGTATAAATTATCAAGAGTACTAAATTAGCATAAGCATTAATTTATGATAAAAATAAACCTTACAATATCTTTACAAATTGTATTATTTCATTCAACGATATTTGATATTGGTATAATATTACTTTAAATTAAAATCAATTTCAGAAGATGCTGCTAAATTGTTTACAAGTGCTTGTATACTTTATTTGTAGAGCTTTATAATAAATCTATAATATATTACATAGGTGTAAGAACGAGAAAATTCGTGCATGAATTTGAAAATTTATAATGTATTGTTCACGGTTGACTGCTACTATAATCAACAGGCAGGGTAGACTTTACGATAATTTTGTATAAAGATTTTGGTTGGCAAGAACATAGATACATTTATAGATAATTGATTTTTTATGTTAACATTTTATTCATACAATTTAACATAAAAGTATTATTGCATTTAATTCGCCTACTCAGTTGAAAATTAAAGTACGCACTTTGAAAATAATTCTGAAATTATTTGACGTTATCGCATATATATATATATATATATATATATATATATATTTAATAATGTTATCTCAATAATATAATGATGTAGAATTAATCAATGTAATTCATCGGAAAATGAATATCGAACTTTATGATGATTAAAAAAGTCATTATCTTTGCGGTGAGTTTGGGTTTGATCACAGATTTCATGAGCGTGATGATTCGGTTAATGAAATTCGGTACGTTGATGAAGCGAATACCCTTTATTCTGATGCTGTAAGCTTTTTACGTAAAAAGGTTTCTTTATGAATAATCGATGAGGCATTGTATAATAAAACAAAATTTCTCGTTTTCTCTTGCATATTAAGCTTTGTATTTGGAGCTTTTGTTCGCTTGTTTGCCTAGTGGATCATGAGCTATTATAATTTACAGGTTATTTTCTATGATAGTTTTCTAGAATTGAGCTTTCATCTCAAGTTTCATTTATACTTTGTTTCGTAATATTCCATGATTACGATTGCAGGATGAGTCGACTAGAACTTATCTATGTTTGCTCGTGTATGCATTAATGTATCTCTCTTCTCTGTCACGGTGCTAGCGAATCATGATAGTATCGAATTCTCTTCCCGGGCTATTAGCTGTGTAGCTAGCAAAGAAGACGAAAGGAGAAAGCGTTTTCAATGGTTGAGCATGTCATCTCAATATTGTTGAGAGAGTGAACCTTCAGCTTAGGTCCTGACATTTGAGAAAGAAATTCACACAAAAAAGTCAATGTTTAAAGCGAGTGATAAATTTGTGATAACTGATAAAGTATAAGGATTACAGTAAACAATTTGTCAAAATGTTAAATTTTCATCCATTTTATCTTTCGTTATACTAAATTCACTTGTTTCGACAAACGATTATATAAAGTTATACCAATAATTGTAAGCCACAACTACAATATTATACAATTTTCTGTAATTCATGTGCTGAATAACAGAGCATTATCGATTAACAATTTTATTTGAATGATTTTAGCAATACCTTACTAAATTTAATATTAAATTGATTTATTAAATAATTATTAATATTATATTATTTATTGATCTCATTTGAATGCTGCACAGTCAATATATATATATATATATATATATACATATATCCAGTGCATTTATACCGTAAATTAAAAGTAACTTTAAAATATTTATATATCGTTAAAAACAGTTTAATAATTGGATTTTCCTTTAATCAATTCATTCGTTTCTGCAAAGATGGTGCATTCATGTAAAGTTGCATTTAAAATAAAAACTCGTTCTGTTAATGTGTTAAAGGTTTCTTTTTCTATCCTTACTATAGCTTTAAGCTGACACTTTTTCAGTAAAGCTTGCGTGAGTTTGGCAATATAACCCAGTCGCGGTGTACTGAAAGGTCGTAAATGTAAATGTTTCCAAGACTGCGACATCGCAGATGCGGACGTTACCAACCATAAAGCTGTACCTGTGGTAAGGAAAAGTAATTTGGTACTCTCTCTTTGCACTCATCCTTTTGTTAAATTGACCATTTGCCATAAAGCCTTGTTGCTATTTCTTCAACTCTAAAAATTATCTGTATCTGCAATGGTCTCGCTAAAGTTTCAAATAGTGAAAATTAATGATGTCTTAATTATCAGAATTATTGATGTAAATTCAAGTTATGTAATTAATTAAAAAAAATGTAGAACCGTAATTGTCTTTGGTTATATTACTGATAGCATATAATTAAGCTTTATTTAACAAAACAACAGAATTTATTTTATAACAGGTATATTAAAAGCTAGTTTAAATGATGTATTTATTTTTACAGATACATTTAAAATATTTTAAATATAGGTTATTTATTGACTAGGATTTAGAAAATTAATAATGGACCTATCGTGCACTGTTAAATAATTTTATATTAAGTTTAATTAAGCGAAAAATAAATTAAATGAGTAATATAAAGTAAACGAAAAAGATGGGAGCAGAAAAAAGTAGAACGAGGACATATAATATTTAATGAGAAAACCACGAAAAGAAATTACTATTTAAAAAGGTTGTATGGCTAACATTTTTTATCATCTTTATCGAGTGAGCGTAATATTGAGATTTTATAATTTTTTATAAGTTAGTTTGAATAAGCAAACACTTTCTCTGCCAATTAATACATTATATAAACTTTATTTGCGCTATACAAATTTATATACACATAAGTGTTGAAGGTTGTTTTATGGATTGAAATAGAGAGCGAAAAAGTTTCTCGGGCCAATTTAAGCACAGCAAAGAGAATTAATATTCTGTACGAGTTATATTAATGTAGTCATTACGTATTGCATAATCAGATACATTCACTGACGTTCGAGTCTTAAGATCAAAGGAGAGCGATAGTTGTTTCTTTACATTTTGTGCATGTGAATTGAGAAATTCAAATAAGTGTATTTAACGCATTTGCTTTTGTAAATGCTTAAAAAGTTGTACGTGTACGCATAGGTTTATACATCCAGTGTGTCGTAAAGGACCGTTACAAACTGGGCTAAAAGATGTTGGTGGGTGAAAAGCTGAGGAACAAGGCACCTGACAGGATAGTATATGTCTAAATTCTGTTTAGCTAGCTTTAGACTATACTTCGTACTAATTACAAAGTACTCTAATCTCTGCTCTGCTATACCTGCAAGACAGAGAGAATTACTTTAGCTTAATTTACTTTTTAGTAATGAACGACATGTAACGTCAAATGCTAATATTTGATATCATATGGTCTTTAATCACTACTTAATTATCACATCTAAGCTGATCATTTTTTATGTTTATATAAATTCCATTTTTCTCAGCATATTTTTCTCATTAGCTGTAGTCGATCTTATTGTTATATTAACATTACAGAAATATATTTTTTAAATGTATAATTTTTTTTATATACAAGATTGTTAATGTTAAAAAAATTAATTATTATTTTTTCACAGATGAGTATTATACGCGCACACGTACACGATTTCCAATATGTCATCAATATGATATGTCTTTCGAATATGATAAATGTGATAAGTATATTGAATCTACATTCATATGTAAGAGCGTATAATTAAAATTTTACATTACAATTCTATAGTTTTTATGTCAAAATATTTTACTAATGGAATTTACTATCCTGTATAATTATCTAGAGCGAACATAAATAAAATAGCCATACGTTTCCATAGGCTAGCTATTCTCTCTCTCTCTCTCTCTCTCTCTCTCTCTCTCTCTCTCTCTCTCTCTCTCTCTAATGTTATCCATATAAAAATATAACATTTAATTGGTAAATATTTAAGAATATAATTTTTTGTAAAATCTTGGATAATATTGAGATATATTTACGGGAAACTTTGTCTCTTAATCATATTAAATTTCAATTTTTATACTTGATTGTGATTTCTTCAATACATGTTTTTTCCGAAATATTTCTTTATTTAAATTAAACGATGAAAGAGACGTCCTTTTCAAAATTAGATAAAAGTACTTTCAATAATTTGTATAGCTATTTTTAGAATGAACTGCAGCACGCTTTTCAGATTTCAGTTTCCGAGTCGGGAAAATATGGGGTCAAGGAAAATATCCAATCTATTCCCAAAAGCATTCATGGAAATACGAAATTTTTGAGATGCTGTTTTATATACTTCAATCGGATGGCCTTACATTATTTGTACATGCTCACGGTACGTATCTAGAAATAGGGTTGGGTTGGTACACTTTGGAGAATGGCTCAAGCGACATTTATCGAGTTGATAAATCGTAACTGAAGCAGTTTTGCCGGACGTGCAACAGTGACAACCCGGCAAACTTCCAGAAAAGTGAGCGCGAACACTCTCCCTGGGAATAGATTGTACGATAGATAGGAAAAAAGGCTAAAAAGCTATGAGGAGGAAGGGGAATGAACGGTAGGAGTGATAATTCAAATTCTTCAACTTGAGGTAGGTGTGGCTGATGGCGGAGCCAATCTCGAAGCCGATCGTGCAGATCTGCCAATAGTTCGTTGTTTTCGCCTAAGGCGATACAGACTTCCTCGATGCTCTACGGTTCTAACAATCTCGTCATCTTACTTCTTGTCCTCGCGATCTCGTTGTACGTGCTGCTTACACTGCTTTCCTTGCCAAGTTTTCCTTAGTCTCTCGAGCGCTTTTCTCTGCTTCTTGTTTTCTTTTTTCTTATTTTGTTGGTGGTGTATACCTTCCTTTCCTTTTGCTCACTAACCTTGATAGTGTTGCGCTATTTTGTCATGCGACAATCCACTTTATTTTCTTTGTCTTCACTCGTTTTCCCGTACACTGCATGTATATTTGACAAAGTAGCTCCGCCGTTATCCGTTCCTCTTCACTACGAGGGAATTCCTGAGTGGCGAGATCCTTTTCACTATTGTCTGTAAAACTTAACTTTATAGGGTATTAGTCGGGATAAAATATAAATGGACAAAATTTTGACGAGTTCTTTGGAAATTTTTTCTCATTAGACGCTGTTCTCTAAAAACATTTTAAATGGATGCTTTTAGGTAAAAGGAAGAAAAATACTGTATTATTATCTTATGAATTGTGTGTTGTTCTTCGTTATAAATAGTTAGAGTAAATATTTACATTTAAATTGATACACAGTATACAATTACAAATTTATTTTGCTTTATTATTAATTACATCTAATTAATAAAAAAACTAAGCATTAATTAATAAAAAGTTTTTCATTGTACAATATACGATATAATATTTACGTGTTTTAGTAAGAATATTTTAGAAATATGAACCATATAGTTTATTTTAAATTGTATTTAATTATTTTGAAATAATTAAGAAGATTCATTGTGTAGTATCGATTATGCTCAATGGGTATTTCTTTTTCTACCTGCTAAAAACTTTCATTATGTTTCAATAAATATTAACGTTAATCATATTAATTATACATACACAATTTTATAATATATATAAAACAGAATGAGTATAATCATTTTAATTATTATATGACAGAATCTTCATCGTATGCATAGTTTAATAGTTATGATATACTATACCACGTGCAAAGAGTCAATCACTGATGAGTCTTTAGTGGAATAACTGTATTGCTTATGATTTGTTGGGTCATAAACACATATATCCTTTTTGATTTTTCTATATATATATCTATATATGCTTAATTAATAAATGTTTTGAATAACAGTAAATAAAAAAATGCAATTTATATTTTTGTTGTAATAGCGATATTTTATCCTATAATTATAGTTCGTCATCATGATAGATGATATCACGATAGAATTTGTAAAATAAATCCATCACTATATTTATAATTAAATTCTCACATAACTATTATATAAAATAAATTTCCTTAAAAAATCAATAAAATCTAAAGTTTCCATTAAATATTACTATTTGTTTTTCAATTTGTATTTAAAATGAATATAAAGCTTAGTTCGAAAGCTAGATATTTTAAATGACCATTGTAAATTAAAATAATAAGAGATATTTTTTGAAAAAAAAGACAAATAAAAAATATTTTCATGTATTTAGTTATTAGACTAGAATTTCAAAATTAATGTGTAAAAATGTTGAATACAATGAAAAATTAATTAAAAGATTTTATTATTCATTCTAATTCAATTTAATGAAGTCAGTCGGTTTAAATATATTTCAGAAAGATGAGGATAAATTAAATTTCTCAGATTAATAGATAAACTTTTGTTTACATTCCAGTTTTACTAAATATGCAATTTGGAGGAGTATCTATAAAGCTTTTTCCATACCTTAGATGAAGGAAATAAAATAATGTAAATAATTTACAGCGATAGTATTAAAAATGTAAAATGACTTTTATGTATTATAAATTTCTTTTACTAGTGTATATAATATTTAAATAAACGTTATACTATATTTTTATTAATAGCCGATGATTTGATTGTAAATTGTACCGAATGAATTAATTGTAAAATTTTATGAAACTAACTAAATGAATTATTTCTATGAATGATAATATATAAAAAATATTTTTTTTTTATTTTAATACAAATTGAAAAGATTCTTTTAATTCATTCTCAGGAATAGTTTACTTATCTAAATGATTATAACATTTTGTTCATAAGAGATAAAACTCTGCAAAATGATACATTATACTTTAACAATAAGATATTATTTTATATGAATATTTGATGAGATTGAACGTGACAGATCAGTAAAAGCACAAATAATGGTATTCATATCTCTGCTCAATTTGTGACAACTTATATATTATAATAAGAAACAGGAAAAGGATAAACGAAATTATTTTTACATTGCGGTATTATGCACGCGCATTTAATCAAGATTTAGATGTTGAGTGACTACTAATGGGTAAAAAATATTGTATACTTTAGGGTGTACTCGATGGTTTGAAGTTGTGAAAAATAATTATAATTTATGTCGTGTTAATTCATGAACATTTAATTTTAAACTGTTTTATATTAAAATTAAATATAATATGATTAGATGCTAAGGAATACAATTCGTTGTAGTTACAGTAAATTTTTATATAATTTCAAGTTTGTACTTCATAGCATAATAAATAAGATTGTAAAATATAATTACTTTGAAAGCCAACGAATCAGAACAAATTTTTATTAATGTAAAATTTTTGTATACATTAAAAAAAAATTTTTATTATAATAAAAAACAATTTTTATTCATGGAATGTTATAAAAGAAAGTATTATTTGAGAATAATTATATAGGGGATATTGATTATAAATTACTGTAATTAAATTCTAAAATTTTCATTTTAGAACACATAATATATCATTAACAGAATCAAATTCATTCGAGAATAATACTGTTTATCTAAAATTACAATAAATTGTTTAGTTCTTTACAATAATAAAAGATAGTTTAAAGTCATTTAATAATTAAATACAAATTTTCAGGTTAAAAGGCATTATATTTGTATTATTAATTATTTTTATAAATAAAGTAATGATGAATTATGTAATTACATATTATATTATTGATTTAGAAATAAGACATAGTATAATCTATAATATTTTTTTATTAATCCTAGATTTAGAATTGATAATAACAATTTCATGTGGAATCGATACATTTTTTAAAAATAGAATACTATGACTGTGGAACGTTTTGTTGCATGCGTTTTTTCAATATTTTTTCAATTATTTAATTTTTCGATAACAATACATTTTTATAATATATTACATTTCATTAATCGTAATAAATATCTTATAGAAAGTTACAAATATTAAAGTTAAATATTGTAAAGTTGTATATTTGTTTAAATTTCAGAACAAAGAATTATCTAATCCTTAAAATCTTAAAAAATTATTAATAAGACATTTTAAACGAATTAAAATATTTTTTTTTAAACTTTGAAATGATAAAAAAGTATTTTTCGTTATATATTTACTTTATTTTAAAACTTTGAAATGATAAAAAAGTATTTTTCGTTATATATTTACTGTAATTATGTCTTTCAATGATATATAGTTATTTTTTTTATTATAAAATTGGTATATAAATCATAGTAAAGGAAAAATTCTATCAACGTATTTCATATCTTTAATTAAGAATTTTATATCTTCTATTTAAGAAATATAATAAGAAATAAGAAATATAATAACATCATTATGTCAACAGCTTATCATAGTTTGTATTGTTTATATTTTATTAAATAGTTCAGAAAAATATGAATAATTAGAAAACCTACTTATTTTGGTCGATAATATCGTCATGTAAATAACTTTTCAGGGAATTATTCTTTTTAAATGATTGATCAAATTTTGAATTGAAATACTAAGATTATTATTGAAATAACTAGTTACTTTATACTTTTTATTATAACCGGATTTTTAAAAATATTTAATTAATGGTACGTATATTTGTAATAAAGTATATATAGAAAGTCAATGTACAATAGTGTTAAATGGTATTCCTTAATTGAAATGAGATTTATAATTTTTTATAGAATATACAAATAAGACAAATAATATAATACAAATAATATATTTTAGTATGGCTTAAATAAAACAACTTCCTGCATGTGTGTGTGTGTGTGTGTGTGTGTGTGCGCGCGCGCGCGCGCGTGTGTGTATAAAATAATAATGAAAATATATTCAATTTTAAGCAAGTCTAGTAAAATGAATGGAAATTTAATTACTTATTATCACACTTCATTTTATGAAATCTAAATTTAATAAAAAAAATTTTATTATGCATTTATTCTACATGAAATAAATCAATAAGGTTGAATAAAATCTAGTGTATATATAACATAAATGACTTAATTAGAAAATTTAGAATGAAATACTTATACGTGCACGTAAGGAAGAGAAGGGAAAGAAAGAGAGAGAGAGAGAGAGAGAGAGAGAGAGAGAGAGAGAGAGAGAGATCTCAGCTTTGAATAGTATCTCGTATATCCTCTCGAACATTCGCTATCCTCTCGACTGGGCTTCTGGTTCAGCACTTATTATTAGTTGTCATTTGGTGTCGAATACTCCTATATTTGGAAATAGCTGACTTCCTTGTTCGACTAACTTCCGATGAGTGAAACTCGAGTTTCTCTTTTCGTCCGCTTTATCTGGTCTATTTGTTCGACGTCAAGTATCTACCAGATCAAGAGCTTTAATGATGTACGTGACAGAAGAAATGAATAGATGTAAATAGATAATATATATAATGACATTTTTTCTTATAAATATCATGATCGTGTTTTAAATTTTAATTCATAGGTTTAAATATATTTAAGTGGTAATTCATAGTTTATATTTGTTATTTATGAAAGTAAATAATAATTATTTTTTTATTGGTCAAAATAGGCATTGTTCGGGTACTATTCACAAAAGTTTTAGTTAATCTTTATGACTAAGTGTTGATTGTCTTCTCATTTATTTAAAAGTAAGTCTAATAAAATTATTATATATAACTTCATATATATTTATGAATGGAAAATGTGTAACGGAAATTGAATAAATATATCATCATATATATTCTTATGTGTATATACTTTTTATCATTTCCAATTTATAAAGGATATTTCACTATTGTATTTATAACAGATATTTGCTATTTTATCATATTAATTAATTAATATTAATTTGTTATTTATATCAGAGGTTCTGTGAAATGATATTACAGTATTACTTTATCACTATTTGTTTGTAGGAGTTTCTGTTGAGATGTGATGATTTATGTTAAGTGCATAATGTATGTATGCATAATGTTAAGTGTATTTAAGTGCTACATGAAACATTTATTAAAAAATTATTCGGTTCATCATTCTAATTTAATCTGAATCGTAAAAATGATCAAATTTTGTGTGAAAACAAGTTTTGTACTATTAATTACTATTTTATTTTCAACAATTTATTGCGTGGCATTTTTTAATTTCATATTATACATGAATGTCTGTTTTTACTTTTATTAATTCTACTGAATACAATCAAAATAATCAGAATTTATTTATTTTTTTTAAATTTTACTAAATGCTTTATAACAGATTTTTTATCATTAACCTGATTCTTTTGAAAATACATTTTCTATTCTGCAGTCTAGATTTATTTAAATTACGATGTATTATAACATATTTAAGTTATTTGAAATAAATCTATGATTTGTACTTCAAGACTTGTAGTACGACGTTAAGTAGAAAAGCATTTTAGCATAATGCAACGATATATTCCAGTTAGAATTTTTAATTTAATTATTTATGGTAATTTAATAAAGTTTCAATGACATATTATATATATGGCAACTTTTTATATTAGTTATGGGATCTTAATTTCACAGCACTTTCTGCAATAATATGAGAGCTACTACAGTCAATAAATATTTCTATTTATGCATCAATTCAATAAAAGACATTTAATTAAAATTTTTATTATAGTTTCAGCTTTGGCGACAACTTTAATGATTATGAAAGAAAATAAATTATAAAATAAAATAATGAAATTAGTTTTATTCTGTACTATAAAGAGACTTTTACTAACATAAATATATAAAAAATGTATTAAGCAAGCAACGCATTTATTTTCCTACTTGAATGAAATGAAATATATGTATACATTTAATCTCATAAAAGCCTAGACGAGTATCGTTTAATTTGTTCTAAACCTTTATTTAATTAACCAATTTTTTAAATAGAGGAATACGAATGTAAATTGAAGTACAGGATTTCTAAACGATATGCAATTTGTTTCGTTGTCTCATTTTCTTGTTCTTCTTAATGAACTAATTGTCGAAATTTAGAAGAAAACGTCGAAAGAATTTTTTTTATTGGAAAAGAAGGACTCTTTTTAAATCACTTATAATTTTAATTCACAGATGCAAATGTAAGGTTTACAATCGCATCCGACATAACAATTATAACTTAAAATAATGATTACATTAAAATAATAAAGTGGAACATGCTTTAATAAATCATTCGAATAGATGTATTTTAATGTATATACATATATATGTATATATAATGGAAATATATCTATAGTAAAATGTTGGTACTTGTTTTTTATTTAAGACTATTTGATTTTTATTAAAGTAAAATTGATATACGCGTTAGCTTATTCTATTTTTTATAATAATATTATATATAAATATAGATAGCAAGTTGTTTTTTATTAAATATCAACAATGTAAATGATACTGGCTTTGTTAATATTCCATTATATAATTATTGACAAATGCGTTAGCTAATAATTTACTATTAAACAACTAATATATGCATTAAGATCAACACATAATTTATTTAAAAACAGAATAAATAATCATTATGGTAGAAAGTAAGGTACTTGAAGACTATGTTGGGCAATTGAATAATGAAACACAATGTATATTATTCATGCTTATGGTCTTCCAGGATAGAATATTTATTCATAAATATGTACAGAATACGAGAAATAATATTATATACACTTGTGTGCATATATTATTTCATAATAAGTTACATAAGTATATGCATATATACGATTATAATGTTTTACATCAAATCTTGTTCATATATGTATATATATTTATATAATACGAACATAATATAAGTTAAATTTCAATATTAATTTATAAGTTCACTTGGTTCTCGTAAATAACTCTGCACTATATTTTAGTATTATGATGAAATATATTTTACTAACTTATTCAACATGTGTGATGTAAGAAAAACTTTAATTTAAATATTAAATTATTCATTGCAAAAATTTTAAATAAAATTACATTCTTTTTTACTGAAAAAGGATAATTGGTATTATAAAAATTTTTCAAAAAAGTTAGAAAATTACATCATAACAAAATGAAATTTTATTTTTATTTGTTTTGATTTAAGGCTTATATTCTGCCAAAAACAAAAAAAATTATCTTTTTATTCCGCAGTTAAAATATATAATCGTTCTGTAAAACAATATTGTCAGACTGAATTAATATTGACATTTAATTTATACATTAGTATATGTACTCACACTACTATACGTTCACGTATAATTTCTCTAGGTTAATTTTTAGCGAACTTTTCTAGTCCGCTCACTTCTTGTTTTTAACCATCGATATTCTCGCGCAGCCCGTAGCGTGGATCATATGACGCCCCATTGAACTTAGATTTTTGTAAGTGCAGATTGTACAACGCTACACCGCACTCAATTCCCTTTTTATATAGTAAAACTTTAAATTTTCTTCCGGAATAATATATTATACTTTAGTTGCGTAAAAACATATCATTGCTTCCGCGGAGAAAACGTTCAGTTTCGTTCCACGACTTTCAGCTCCGATTTGCGGAATAGAACCTTTTTATGCTTACGGGTTTCTTTGCGCACCATAATTTTAGTCCTTAACGAGAATTTTTTTACTTTTCACAGTAAATGTATAAGCTTCATTTCTTTTTCTTTGATTTTTAAAAACCCATTTACGGGCAACCCATTTACATATAATATTCAATTAATATATCATAAATTTTTTATATAAAACTAATAATTTGTCTTTTAAATGTAGAACGGTAACACACCAATAATACAGATAATTGTATTTATGCATTAACCATGTAATCTATGTATCTACTAAAATACAGTAATATAAACAATACGTATATAAGAAATACAAGAAAAAAATTTAACTGACAACATTCGAAGATGTTAAAAGTATAAATTTTAATATAATCATTTTATTACAGATAAATCCGTTTTATTTATTCGATTAACTTTGATAACCTATCTAATTTTCTGTAAGGTAATTCGATACAATAGATGTAGCATTTAATTAAGTAAGAGATATATAGGTCGTGATTATTCATACATGTAAATGCATGAACTTAATATATGAAATTATAAAGGCAATTTGAAGTTTCATTTAAAATTAGTTTTAAAAAACAATTCATTGGGATCGACTTTGTAAAAATTGTATTTTACGTTTTAAGCTTTTTAATTAATTTGTCAAAGAAAAAAAAATCATATTTTTCTTTTAAAATTTTGTAAAACAATTCGAATTATAAATTATGTCATTGTATTTAATATTAATAATGATATGTAATTTTTAAGTTTTTTGAATAAATAGACAGTTTATAGTTGACAACATATAAGTATACCAAAGTACAACATATTTTATTTTTTAATAATAAGGAAACAATCTTATATTATTGATTTACAACTACATTATTGAAACTTTATCCTAAACACCGCGCCACTATTATTTTAGGAATAATATTAAAAATCATAATTGTAGATGATTAAAATTAATTTTAAAATTATTTTTTTAATCTTGGAGTACTAGTCAAATACCTTTAAATGCAAGTATTGTTTTATTATTAAATGAATATACGACATCTTTTTGTCATATACATTGAAAAATATTGACGCTATTGATGTTATGTTTCTACTATTTCATTGTTTATTGCTGTTCCGAATTTTACGTTTATATATTTTTTTCCCTCCATTTCAGTTTTTGTCTACACCATATCTATTCGATACTACTTTCATTGTGTAACGGTAAATATCTCACGTGTGTAGTTTCATTAATAGTGGTAAGTTAACGAGCTGTTGTTCACGGAAAATGCAATATTATTATTCATTAAAATAATAAATATACTAATATAAAATATATTAATCTTTATTTCTATGTATATTAAGCCAGCGGCTATCAAAATCAACGGACTATCGCAATATCTCCGGTTCTCTCTGAGGCAATTTCTATTCAAGTCAGTGAACATTCTCTTCAAAATGTGCTGGATATATATGAACGATAGTGTGATATTCTAAATGACTGAAACCTGCTATTTTCCATGCAATTCTTTCGTGAGCCATTTTAAATGCATTATTCTTGGAAGTAAAAATGTTCGTAAAAAGTTGCGAGTTTATACACGTCCCGCCGTTTGATTTTCTATTGCTTCTAAGTTGTACTACTATTGATGTTATGATTGAATTCATATTAATTATCAATTGTCGAAATAAGTATGTTCATAAAATATGCTCAACAATATGGTTAGCGGAGTAGAAAAATAAATTTTTGACCAACAGTTGATACATATGTCTACACTTTATGTCAATAACACTATTAATACTTACATCAATTTATGCACTTTGTTATTTTACTGAGAATATAAATATTTTTTTGTACTTTTAACGCATGTTGTGTTTAAATGACGCGTAATATTTTACTAACACGATAGAAATCGATCCTAAAGTTTAAAATTTGTTGACTATTACCGTAATCATTATCAAGAATGATTCATTTGAAGTGAAGGGTGAAAATCATTCGCAGAGCGTGAAATACATTTTTATATTTTGATTTTTGTACTAATTTATAAAGATCTTAATAACAATATTTATAATACTACTTTTACATGTAATCTAATAATACATGCTATTCATAAATTTAATATACCGATGTTGGTGTTGCTTTTCAATTTTATACCAGCAAACATAAAACAAATGATCTTAATAACAAATATGTAATGTAAGTGGGCGGATTTAATTTGATCGATGAATAGCATAAAGCTTAAATATGCGCAAAATAGCGAAACTACTTACACAAAGAGGAAGTGGCCGGCCAAAGCATTGCTATTACCAAACCGACGTTTAAATATGTTCTATGTACTCCCTATATTGAAAATTCTAAATACTAAAGAATCTGTATTGAAGTTCTTTGATATTCTTATAATACTGACGTTAATGTAAAACATTCAGAATCATTAAGCATTCATTACCTTACATTCACTTTTTTTATAATGATTAAATCAATATGGCAATGATGTTTTACAATCTAATACAGATAATTTATTTACGTATAATTTTACAATTTACTAACTTCTTAAATATTTATGCTAAAAAATATTATTTAATATTTTTTTCAATAAAATTATTTTGTATTTGAAATATTTCAAGCACACATATTTCAAGCACGTTTTGAAATTGTTTTTACGACTCTTGACGAAAGTGAAAACCAATGGTTTTCTATGAATAATGTAAAAGACAAGTTTATTTGCAAACATTATAATTCGAAAAACTGTAATGATTTTAATTAATATATACGTTGAAAGTCATTTTACGTGTAAGCTTTTTTAAATCTAACACGTAATAATATACTAATTTTTTTTATAAATAATATAGATTCTTATTTTTCTAGTTGTAGTTATTTCACCAGATCTATAAATCATTACTATATTTAATTATTGTATAATTGATGAAAAATACTTTGTAATATAATTTTGTAAAGAAATTATTCTTCAGTCTGGTATCGACATATGCAAGGAAACAATATTATAGATAATGTGACTGATGTAAATTTTTTTAACAAATAATGAATACCACATTTTAATATATATTTTATTTTACAATACCAATGAAAGGTCAACGAAAATTAAACAAGAAAATCACATTCTAATTTGTGAAATCAATATAAACCATAAATTAAGAAAATTTATTTCTAAAACAAATTAAACTATCTTAACTGCATAATTATGAAATTAATTAAAAAAATATTAAAAATTTAATAATTATCATTTTTAAATATAATAATTTTTCAATTTTAAACTTTGATTTCCGAATCATTATTTTGTTACAAAATATCTGTATAGTACAGTTTTAATAAAGATAATAGTTAAAGTGGTAAGGAGGAAGCATAATTTGAGATTTTGTAAGTTAATGGGATATTTTGGATTTTCTAGGCTATTATTCTATTATAATATTACAGTGTAACGTTGTAATTGAGAAGTATAAGTCAACTGTTATTCCTAACATTTTACGAGTTTCATTCTATGAGATGGCATACATTATTTCTGTTGAAAGGTGAAAATGTTTAAATATGGGATGGTAGGATTTTAATGTATTTTGAGTTAATAAATATTGATTTAGTATTTCGTTAAATATTAATTATTTAAATAATCAGTATATATTGAAAATACATGAATTTCTGGAAGGTAAGTGAAGTTTCATAATGGCTTATGTTTGAGAATAAGAGACTCCGTTTAATAAGGCAATAAAAATATCTGACAAGTAATGTTTGTATTACTTCATGAATAATATATCTTCAAAGGAGAGGAGATATATATTATAAAACTAATATTAATAATCAGATATAATATTACTTAATAATAAATTGATGTTATTCTAAACAACTTGTCATAATTACAATAGTAGGGGAAATTAGCTTTTATTTTTTAAAAATAAAACGATAAGAAATTAATTGCTAAACTTAGCGAAACATTTTTACTACAACAATTGCTTGGATTTTACAGAGGTCTCGTAGTTTTAATAAAATAATCTTATATTCTATAATTACCGATTCATCTATAATTAATAAATATTATAAATACATTATAGTAAGGCTATAATTTATCAAATTATTTATATTGTAAGACTTTCAAGCTAGATTCAGAAAGAAATATTTCATTTTGTTAAAAAATTATCCTCTTATAGTGATGCGAGACGATCCGAAATCAGAGGCAAATCTCAGCATTATTAGAATTTTCGCTACAATTTTTCTGCATTGCAGTAAGCATCTTTGATTTTTTCAAAATTGCAGCTAGGCAAGCCCTTAAAGGATGTAAGGATCAAAGCCTTGCAAAGTGGCCCTTTGTATCCTTAAAGCGAGCGATATGTCGAAGAAGCAAGGAGCGCAGTCGATTTGTGGTAATGTTATCGGAATAAAATGTAACGAGGATGATATTCTTTTAACGAGATAGGAAGGTCGCCTGCCTGTGTACGCTCCACTTAGATTACCAAGGAGAACGATGACCGTACGTTGTCACTGATGTTGACCATCAGCTTTTTCCTCACTCATCCGTGTTCCTCATATGAAATTATCGTTCTTAATAAATAGGGGACACCTTCAAGTTTATACAAAAGGAAATTGGATTTCCTTCTTCACTTTCACGTCTCATTAGTCATTCTTCTCTTCTCTTTAAAAAGTAATCTAAAGTAATCAAATAATGATGCACCAGGTAATCTTTATTAACAAATTATTATTACGTATATCAGGTAATTTTTATAATTCAAAGCAAGAATTCTTTAAGTCTTTTAAACGCAAAGTAATGTAAGCCATTTTTTACTCAGATAATATAGCGTATTAGGATAGAATAGGTAATATTATTAAAAGAAGTTTTTTAATAAGTAAATTATTGATTTCAAACTATATTCGTACTAATATAAACAAAATTTTATTACGTGTTTTATTTAATTATAGTGAATAAATGCGTATAGAAAATTGGATTTTAAAGTACTGTCAGCCTATTATCTTTAATTTTAATAATAAAAGTCTATACCATTGTATTAATTTTTGTAATATTTCTGTAATATTATTAAAAGAGTTTGTTAATTATGTAAAAATATATTTAAATTTCAAGTTGGAAGAAATAAAAGAAATATTTCAATTTTCTTTCCATTTTATACATTAATTAGATTAATAAATTTGTTTAACCTATTTTACAAATAATGTCACGGTATTTAGAAAGTCGACGATGCAGTATCACAAAATTAAAAGAGGATTTTTGGCGAGGACGATTTTACATAAAAACACTACCGCTTACTATTAAAAAAGAATTTAATACAAAATGAGTCGCTCTTATCAGTCTGACCAGGGCAAAACAATGTTGGAACTGCCACTGCAGTCAAGAGTACCAGATTTCTCCCTAAAATTGCGAAAGCTTTGGACATCGAACAAGCGTGTTCGAGGCACAGAGGATGAGCGAGTGAGCGAGTGATTGAGGAAGCGAGAGAGAGAGAGAGAGAGAGAGAGAGACAGAGAGAAAAGGGGCTTGAGTACGGGCTTTTGGAATTCTCGTTTCAGTAGCAAGTAGCTCGTCTACCTTCTATAAAAGACAATTTTCCTGGTGTCGAGCGAACGCTCTT